>NC_056743.1:1526153322-1526248322 GCF_019279795.1 Protopterus annectens | reverse complement strand
AAGGCAACTGCAGGTATGAAGGTAAATGTGCTTTCTACCATCCGGGCGTCAATGGCCCTCCATTACCTTAGCTGATAAAGTGTAAGACTTTGCCTTAAGCGAGTGAGGACTTAATGAGCAGCTCCTTTATTTAAAGAGCAGAAAGTTGTCATCTGTCTGAGCAACTCACTAACCTCTTTGGAACAAAGAAGTCATAAATGGACCAGGCCATTGTTTTAAGAGCAACATTTCTTGATATGAAGACCACTTGTGTCCTGGTGTCAGAGCACTGGATGGCACTGCTCTTTTCTTTTGCTTCTGTGAGGCATAATTAAATGAAATTCAACTCTGGATGGAGTTTACCTTGCACTTCGTTCACATGATGTGAACCCTGCTGGTTTCTTTATACAAACGGATGGAGCACAGGAGTGCTAAAACTGCATAGTAGTGTATCTCAGACTTTCAACAAAAGGAACCGCTGTTCTTGCCAAAGTCGTCAGTGTTTTGGCAGTCTGAATTTATTTTCAAAGATATGTCAACTGTACCATTCCAAACAATGCACAAAACAGTAGTATAACTTAATCCTATGTAGTTCTTGTAGTCAGGAGGATGCTGTACCCCCTTTCAACAACTGTTATTTCTGTTGCAGAGTTATAAATGTCACATAATGCAGGCACTTTAACCCAGCAAGTAATTATAAATGTCAGATCCAGTAACCACTGCCGTATTTTCTTTCTGAACCAGGTCAGTGGCAAAATGCCATTGCAGTACCCGGGGATGCAAGGGAGATCATTCTGTGATTTTTTTCCCTAGCTGATTATATTTGAATATTGGAAAAATAATCGTCAAATGTGTAATATTCGGTGTATTCTAAATTTTGTATTGTGATCAGCAGTGTTGTAATATACAGTGGTTGGGTTGATTCTTCAGTACTGAGGAAAAGTATGTTGGGGTGGATCTACAACATATCTTTTATGTTTTCAAATGGACTAAACTGGAGATGACCTCCTTAATCAAAAACTTATCTTTGACACAAGCATGCCACTGAAAACCATATGGTATTTGTCAGTAATCCATGGACTGAGATTTCCTCACTGTAGTGAGGAAAGACCTGTTTTGTGTGATCCTTCTCCGAGGTGTTTTAGTAGCCAGTGTACTACCAAAACCAAAGTTTAACAGGAGATTACAGCTTGATCATATGAACGTTCAGTTGTCGAGGTTTATAACTGATGGTCATTTATTGGCTCCTGACCCTTTTTAAAAGTGTTTTTACAGGTATAAATTGTTTGTATGCAGATGACTGTAAAGGAACCATATGTTCTCATTAGTACTGTTATAGTTTTATAAGATATTTTGTTTGGTTTCAAAGCTCTGCAAAGAATTACTAATTTATATCTGTACAGGTAAATTAAAACCTTGTCTACAGTGTTGTGTGTACAATCAGAGTCTTGAAAAGCTGCTGCTGCTGCTCCATATGTTATCATGTTTTCTGTGAAAACTTTATTTATTGGTCTCTTTGAGAACCATTTTCATGTGTGCAGTTTTGTCTTTTTTTTCTGTAAATATTTTGTACATTGTTAATAAACATGATCAAAAAAAGCATGTTGATATCTGGGTTGATTTGTCCACTGGAATGCATGTGATTGGGACATTTCCAGCTAATGCAAAGAGTGAAAAGTACCAGAGTTAAGGCCTTTTTTAATTTGTTTATTATGTTATGAGGAGTTGTAGGTGGTGTTGGAGTCTGTTAGTATCATCTTTCACATTTTTCAAAAATTACAAAGATGCGTGAGGTATTTATTTATTTTGTATGGTAATCATTATAAAAAAATGTAAGTAGAAAAAGTGCAAGCCATCTGTTGTGTATGGGTTAAGTCGTAAGCTTTTAAAAATAAATTCAGGTAAGGATGTCACTAGGTTAGAAGTGCCTTTATTTGTAAAGACAGAGGTTATTTCTTATTTTTTTACGCCTTGGTTAGTGCTGTATTTATTCAGTACTTTCTAGAAAAATGTGCAGAAACTCTGCAGATGTTCATCATAAAGGTTTCTACAACAGAATTCCTAATACATAGGCACTGTATGCAAGGAGATGGCCCTTTCACCACTGCCCTGACTTTTAGAGCACTTGGAAATCCTCATTACATATGGCTTGTCTCTTCCCACAGTATAGCTATCGGCAGGAGAGGAAGTATATGTCACTTGCTCTCAAGAAACTTCATTTCCTGGCTTCTTCAGAGAGTGGCAACGTTTGTAATATCTGTTAAGATGCTTATTAAAGGCTCTGTCATCTGGTGTATATGACCAGCATCAGTGAGATCTTTTAATATGACTGCCAACTGCTGCTGGGATGATCAAATTAAGCTTAATTGCTTCATCTGTAACTCATTTCCCATTTTGATGAAAGTTAAAAGTAGTGTAATATTAGCTAGGTGTTCATCGTATGGATCACTGCTGCAGAAGCCTTGGCTATATGCAGTATATCCTGTTAAGGATATCTTGTTTTCTTAGCAGTGTCCTTTTTAGGATTTTATCATCCCTCTTACTTGTTTGCATGAAAGTACTAAGCATTGAAGTGCTTGGTGCCCAAACCTGACTTAAGTCGACTCAATTCAAGCTGACTAGCGGTTTGGATGTAAGGAAAATGCCATAAAGGTTTTTGAAACTTGGCTGGCTGTTATTTCCTTAGCAGGGTATAACCCACATAGCTAAGGCAACTATAGCAGTGAATTCAAACACCTACTGTTAGGGTAAGTTTACTCACACAACTCTGCCTTACCAGCTGCATAAGTTACCATTATATAACTAACTTGATTCTGCTGTGATCTGATGTCAATCTTCATCTCTTCTTGACTTGTGGGTTACAGTTCTGATCCTCGAAACCGATCCGTTTGTTATATAGTTCGCGTCAGCCAAAAAAATATCTCAAGCTGCAAATCTACCCACAATGCTCATCTCCACATTACCTTAGATCTCATTTGCCTCTCTTACGACAAGACGGGTCTGCCAACTCTTTTGTAGCTAAGTATATTTGTATATGTCCTTATTCTTCCTATGCCTCTAAAACCTATCTATCTTTTAATACTTGGTCTATCCGTAGCATGTGTACTGTAAGTTTTCCATTACCATTGATAAATTCTCCCTCTTCCATCGTTGGTAGTTTTTCCCTTTCCTCTCTCTCTACCGTTGCTAGCCTTTCTACCATTGTTGGTAGATTTTTCCCCCTTCCTTTTGTGTGAGTGAAGTCCTATTTTCTAAAACGTTCTGTCTTTATCTTTTACTGACTTCCTGTTTGTTTTGGCAGGAATATGGCAGAAAAGCCGAAAAGTTCCACTACAGGGTTTAAGCAATGTGTAGAGTACGGCGGATAAATGCCAAACTCGGACAACCACAAATCCTGCTTTTACTGCTTGGGTGTTCCCCATTATGAGTATAGACTGTTCCATCTGGCAGGGTTTGGCAGAGAGGAAGAATAAACTGATTCTCAAAGGGCTACTTAAACCCCCTTTTGAAGAAGCCTTGTCCAAGGCCACCCAGTCCCCTCCAGCCTCTGGATCAAAATCCTCCCATTCAGTACCGACGTTTCCATTGGCACCAGTTGTCAAAAAACATAAACATGCTTCCGAGGGTTCATCTTCAGAACGGAAAGTTAAGGTTCCAAGGCTCTAGGAGCAGTCTAGATCCCTGGCACCAATAACCACCCCAGACCCTTCTTCACTGGCTACAACTGTTCCAAGTGCAACTACCATGGGTCCGACTTTGACTACAGCTCTACCAATGCCGACTGTCACTTCTACCATTTCTGTGCCTATTTTCCCCATGGTACAGCAAACGATGCTGAAATTAGTGGTGTCTACAGAACTTGGGTCCATCTGTTCTCCATCTTTGGAACCATTCCATGGTCAGCTCCCTAGTCTATTCCTAGAGAGACTCGATTTGCCTTCTGGATTATCCATGTGCTCCACCAGAAGTCTTTCTGAGGTTGATATTGTTAGGTTGGTAGATCATATCTTGACAGCCTGGCGTCTCCAATCCTCTTCTCAAGCCCCTCTCCCTCATGGTACAGAGGGTTTTCCTCCATCCACTCCTCATTATTCTCCTCTAACCTTGATGCAGGCTTTAGACCTCTAAACATCAACATCTCTGGTACCGATGGCTTTGTCGCTGACAACCCTTCTGTCTTCGGCGGCGCAGAGTCTAGCTCTGTTTCCCATTTGTGCCTTCAGCACCATTGGGTCCCCAGGACTGTGTTTTTGCCGTCAGTCCTGGGGGATTTGAGCCGGCCCTGAGTTTTTATATGGTGCTGGCCATATCTCTTTCGGCTGCGCAGTTCAGCCACCAATCTGTACCCCTGGACAGCACTTACCACTGTTGCAAGAATTGCCTTCTAAAGGCACTCCCGCTTCCGAGTCCTCCTCAGATGTTCCCATTGAGGAGCCCCCTTGGAAGAGATTGTGTAAGAGGAAACACCTTGATTCTCCTGAACAATCCGTCGCAGAGGACACAGATTTCGATGAAGGGCAGGGTTCCCCATTGTCACCCCCTAAAAGATGTCTCCTTTGTTGACACTCTGGGGATCCTAAAACAGAGGGGTTATTGGAAGTCAAAAAAATCATCTTTGCAGGAATCTTTGTACTTGCAGGCTTTTGGTAGGTGCCCAGCTACCTCCTGGGTGACCCCGCCCGCTGACGATTTAAACAAACTAATTGCTCAGTGAGCGTGGAAGGCTCCTGACTCTGTGAAACCAGTCCCCCGGAGACTTAACCAAATCCTTACTGCTCCAGAATATCAACTGCATTGGGCTAAGGGCTTAGTAGTAGATCCCATGGTGGCAGTGGCCGCCACCAAAAAAGAACTAGCTGAGGAAAGTTCTACTGTCCATCCCCCAAACCAAGAGTCCAGGGTGATTGATAGATTTGGGAAGCAGGTCTATGCATCATTGACTTTCTCCATCAAGTCCTTGAACTTTCTGGCAAATTTCACAAGACTTCAAAGGGTCAAGGAGCTGTCCAATATGCTGGCAGGAGCTGTCGCCAAGGGGGTCCAGGAAAAAGTGGCCTTCCAGCTAGCTACCGTGGAATCTATCTCAAACTCATCCATGAGGCTTATTGCGCATGCAACCAAAGTGGCAACCAGGTCAGCAGCTTCAAGCTTTTGCTATTTGCAGACACGCTTGGATGTGCCTGTGCGACTTTGCAGAACCATATTAGTCTTCCTTTGTCAGTGTTCCCTTTGACGGATCTTCTTTATTTGGTCACAAAGTAAAGGAAACTCTCTCCAGGTGTGAACAGGATGAAAAGACTTTATCTGCTGTGGGCATAAATTTTTCCACTTCTCAACAATCCTGTTCCAATAATCACATGAGTGTTGAGATGTGTTCAAGAAATCCAAGAAGCCTTTCCAGGACACACATGGTTTGGACTCCCCTCAGGGCAGAGGGGTGAGCTATAGTGAAAGACTTCTCAGAGGCAGGGGTGGTCCGCAGAATCAGGGTTCAAGGGATTCATTCTTTGGACAGCCCTATCAGCAGTCTTGGAGGGGGGGGGCCTATTGCTTACTTCTGGAAGCAGTTGGGGGAAGATTTTCCTTGCACCCGAACTCCTGCTGATACATAACGACTGATGACTGGGGGCTAAGGATCGTTTCCAGAGGTTATGTAATTCCCTTCACCTTTTATCCAAAAGCCCCAACAAGACCCCCCCCCAGCATTCCACCCAGTCAGAGAATTCATGCAGCAGTAGAGATACAAAAACTGCTATAAAAGTCATCCAAGAAGTCCCAACAGACCAACTAGGATCCTGGTTTTACTCCAGATTCTTTTTAGTGCCAAAGAGAACTGGGGACTAGAGACCAATTTTGGATCTCAGTATTCTAAACCAATTCGTCTAACAAGCAAAATGGTCATGGTTCAGTTCCCCAAAGACTACTGGATGTGCTGTAGTGACTTTCAAGACGCGTATTCCTTATAAAGGTGGACAAACGCTCGAAAAAGTTTCTCCACTTCCAAATGGAAGCCAGTCATTTCCAATTCAGAGTTCCGCCCTTTGGCCTCACCACAGCCCCTAGGGTTTTCACCAAAGGCTGCACTGATTCTAACTGTTTCCTAAGACCACTGGCTTCTCACCACTCCCACCAGGCATCTATTCCTGCAAGCTACAGACTACGTTATGAAGTTAGCCCTTCAGTTGGGCATCACTGTCAATCCTGCCAAATCTCAGCTAACCCCGTCTCAGGACATGGAATTTATCAGAGCTTGCCTCAACACTGTTTCTTCCATAACATCACATCTGATATTGTGAATCCTCATTCATTCCTTATGTAAGAGTATCTTTTCCGACCTCGGAACCGAACCGGACATCTTCCAAGCTCATGTCGGCTACAAACTCTTGAGCTAAAACTCTTACCCAGAATTCCCCTCTCCCTGCTACCCCAGATTTCGTTTGCCACGTCGCCATTCGGTCGTGTCACGCTGCTTCTCTTGAGCTAAGTATAGATATTTGTTGTCAGACGAGTCTAATATAACTTTTTCTGTCAGAAAAGTTTCTAATTTGTTGTCTCTTACCCTATCGCATTTAGCAACTATATCTTCTTGAGTTTCCTTCTCTTTACTCTGCACTTTTTACCGCGAGGTATTTTCTCCCTTACCATCGTTGGTAAACCCTCCTCTTTTTCATTACCTTTGGGTATTCTTTCGTAACATTGCTGGTACCCTTTCTTCGGTCTCCTTTTCTATCATGGCAGATAAAAAAGGTAGTCCAGGACTTAAAAGGTATTCAGATTGTGGATACAAATTACCTACATCAGATGCACATTCTTTGTGTGTTTATTGCTTGGGTGTGTCTCACTTATCTATTGAACCGCCTTGTGGTATTTGCAAAAAGTTTTCCAATAGAACTTTGAAAGGAAAACTAAGTTGTTGCTGAAGGGACTTCTTAAATCTCCCTTTTCAGACTATTTCTGGACCGGAGGCTTCAACCCTTCCTAGAACCCATAAGAAAATATTGGATAATCCTACAAAGGCTAAGTCTTTGCCTTCGTCCCTTGCTGGGGACTCCCACCAATCAAGACCTAAGAAGGCTAAAGTTTCTGCTTCTGAGCTCACTCAGTTGGCCCTAGCGCTTTCGGTGCCTAGACCTTTGGCGCCATCAGTGATTTTAGCTCCGTCTACTGCAGCCTTTACTATATCGGTACTGAGGGGCTCCTTGGTTCAAACTACTGAGGGGCTCCTTGGTTCAAACTACTGCAACTACTACATTGGCACCGACCTGTTCAGTCGGCGCAGCCCTTGACCACGTCGGCTCCGACATCTT
Organism: Protopterus annectens; assembly: GCF_019279795.1. Lineage (NCBI taxonomy): Eukaryota > Metazoa > Chordata > Ceratodontiformes > Protopteridae > Protopterus > Protopterus annectens. Next base: position 1,526,241,036 of record NC_056743.1, on the reverse strand, counting down.
ACTCTTAACCGACGCCTCAGTTATTGGCACCAATTTTGTCAGTTCCAGCTTTGGTAGGCAACCACTTCACCGATCCTTTTGTCAGTTCAGGCCGTGACCTCGGCACCAATGATTTCCTCGGTGCAGACACCCGTAGTCCAGTCTCTCTCGGCACTGTTGTTCTCAGTGCGGACTGGTGAAGTGGGCACTGAGCTTGTCTCTTCTGTGGACAGACCTGTTTCTCCCTCAGCTGTTTCCATGAGGTCCACTAGAAGCCTTTCTGAACACGACGTGTTGCATCTTGTGGATCAAGTGCTTCTGGCCAGAGGTATCCGCCAGGACTTATCCTTCCTTGGGAGGTGTTCACCCATTGCCAAAGACCCCTTCTTATTCTCCTCCTTCATTGCCTTTGAAGTCCATTGATATAGCACAGTATTCCCCCTCTACGATTTCCGTTATGGACCTCACTAAGGAACCACAGTTGCCTTTGTGGCAGGAGAGTTTTGCTACGGCCCAGGTTGATAGTTGTGACATGCATAATTTGCTGTTTCACAGCCATCCGGGGACTCCAGGTCGGCAGGCTGAGCCACTTAGGGGAGGGGTGACTCCTGTCCTGGACACTCGCACCTCTTCAGGTGGACCAGCCTTCCAACTGATGGAGAAGGCACAGGCTTCTGCTGGCGATACTGTGCTGTCTATCTCCCGGCCTCCTCTGGACTGCTATGTTCACAAGCCGCACCTAGCAGACACCGGGCGCAAGGGCCTTGAGACATATTCCCACCGGAAACCCTCTTTCCGTTGTCTTCCCCAGCTTCCCCCTCTGAGGAAGTTCACCTGAAAACTTCATGCAAGAAGAAGCACATGGACTCCACAGAAGAGTCCCTCACTGAAGACACAGACTTTGATGATGGGGAAGGATCCACTCTGTCACCCTCTGTGGTATCCTTTGGTGATATCCTCCAAATCCTTAAACAGAGAGGTGACTGGCAGCCCTCTGTCCCAACCTCTGAGGGATCTGTGTTCCTGCAGGCCTTTCGCACCCGGCCCCCTACCTCCTGGGTTACTCCACCTGCCGATGAACTTGTCCGGCTCATCGTGCAGCGTGCGTGGAAGGCGCCTGACACCGTCGAGGCTATTCCCTGGAGGCCAGATAAGATTTTGTCCCCTCCTGCTATGGATCCCCATTGGTCTAAAGGTCTTCCTGTGGATGCTCTGGTGGTGGTGGCCGCAAACAAAAAGGATCTAGTGGAAGGAGAAAGCCAGACTGTCCACCCGCCCAACAGAGTCCCGGGCCCTGGACAGTATAGAGAAATGCACTTTTGCATCAGTGACCTTTGCTATCAGGTCCCTGAATTATATGGCACACTTTACCAGGCTTCAAAGGGATTTAATTTCTGAGCTCTCTGAAACCTTGGCTGGTGCCGTGTCTGATGAGGTCCGTGACAAAGTGGCCTCTCAGCTGGCCACCATTGAGTCAGTATCTAACTCCTCTATGCAACTGATATCTCACGCATCAGAAGGAGCAGCTAGGATGGAGGGTTCAGCTGTGGTCTTGAGACGACAAGCCTGGATGCGTTTGTGCAATTTCACAGAACCCTTTAAGGCTTCCTTTCTTAATGCTCCCATTGAAGCCTCCTCGTTGTTTGGACCCAAAGTTAAAAGCACACTGGCCAGATGTGAACAGGACGGTAAGACTCTCTCTGCCGTAGGTGTCCGTTATTCTTCCCCTCAACGTGCTTTCTCCCGAAAATAAAAGAGTGGGAAGATATGGTTCAAGAAGTCCCAGGATCCTGTCCGTGACACACAGGCCGAGTTCTCCCCTAGAGGCAGAGGGGGAAACTCAAAGGGATGAAGCCCCTTTCGGGGCAGAGTGGGTCTGCGTAACCAGGGTTCCAAGGAGACTCTTCCTGGACAATCCTACCAGCGCTCCTGAAGAGCGGCCCAACTCCTTTCCTCTGGAGGTGGTTGGGGTCATTTCTGCTTGTACCCTTCTGCCTGGCTAACCATCACCACCGATTCTTGGGTACAAATGATTATAATCAGAGGTTATCATTTCCCCTTCGATCTTTGTCCTGTCCCTTCAAAAAAGCTTCCCGACGTTCCACCCAGTCAAACGGAAGAAGTAGCACTAGAGATAGAAAATATGCTAAGAAAGTCTCATCCAAATAGTCCCTCCAGACCAGATAGGATCCAGATTCTACTCAAGACGATTTTTGGTGCCAAAGAAAACCAGGGACTGAAGACCAATTTTGGATCTCAGTGTATTGAACAAGTTTGTAAGAGTACAAAAATTCTGGATGGTCACAATACAGTCTATTCTCCTGCTTTTGGAAAAGGACGATTGGATGTGCTTGATAGATCTTCAAGATGCGTACTACCACATAAAACTGGGCAGGCCATCAAGAAGATTTCTGCGTTTCTGTGTGGGAGCCAGTCACTATCAGTTCAAAGTACTGCCCTTCGGACTCTCTACAGCCCCCAGAGTGTTCACAAAGTGCATGGCAGTCGTCACAGCTCACTTGCGACTACGAGGATTCCAGGTGTTTCCATAACTAGATGACTGTCTCATCTCTGCCCCCACCAGACATCTATTGGAGGAAGCCCTGGCATACTCTCTCCTCGCTGCACAAAGGCTAGGCATAACCATAAACTGGCAAAAATCCAATCTCACCCCATCGCAGTCCACCGAATTCATAGGGGTCATCTTGGATACAAAGAATTGCAGAACATCCATTCCAGAGCACAGAATTCTAAGGATAAAGCAACAACTGATCCCAATCCTTTCAAGGGAGAAATCCACAGCTCACTCTGTCCTACAGCTGTTGGGTTCCATGGCAGCCTCCATTGTTCCCCTGGCCAGGTTTCATATGAGGCTTCTACAATGGCTACTGCTCACCCAATGGTATCCTTTTCAGCATCCTCTTTCAGCCAAGATTCGAGTAATCCACAGGTGCAAACAGGATTTAAATTGGTGGATGATCCACAACCCATCACAGTGGTCTTGCCCCTTCTCCCCCCAGCAGCTCAAGGCTACAGTGACCACGGATGCCTCCCTGATGGGGTGTGGGGGGCTGTGTCAGGGGCAGACAGTCCAAGGCACTTGGTCTGAATTGGAGGCCCAACTGCATATAGATGTTCTAGAGTTGAGGGCTGTGCTTCTGGCGTTGCAAGCATTCCATCCCCTGCTGCCGTCTGGGATGATTGCGATACAATCAGACAACATGGCGGTGGTCTGGTACACCAACAAACAAGGTAGAACCAAATCTTACCCTCTTTGTCGAGAGGCCATGAGGATATGGCAGTGGGCGATGTCTACCAACTGTTTTCTTCTAGCAACACACATCCCCGGGAGTTTCACCGTGATAGCAGACAGACTCAGCAGGTGCATTCTACAAACTCACGAGTGGTCCCTGAATCCCTTGATAGCGGTGGCGATCTTCCACCGTTGGGGCCGTCCTCGCTGCGACATCTTTGCATCCCCGACCAACTACAAAAGCAGCAACTACTCCACCCTGATTCCCCCTGCGGGACAGTCACCCAGGGAGACTCTAGTCCACGACTGGCCCTCTGGTCTTCTTTATGCATTCCCACCTATCCCCCTAATTCCCCAGTTTCTGAAGAAAGCCGGTCGAAGAGCAAGGTGATCCTCATAGCACCATATTGGCCTCGTCAGATTTGGTTCCCCTTCCTATGGCCTTACCTGCTAGATCAACCATGGATTCTCCATCCAACCCCGGAGTTGATCTCACATCCACAGAACCTGATTCATCCCAACTTGGACAGCCTGAAGCTCACAGCTAGGCTCCTCCATTTCCCTTGATTTCCAGGCAGAATGATCTTTCTTTACCAGTACGGGACAATTGCATCTCATAAGTCTTCCACTAGAATTACTTATCTAAGCAAGTGGAAAAGATTTACCTGTTGGCTGAAAGAAAAACAAGTAGATCCCTTCTCAGCACGGGTGTTGATAATACTAGAGTATCTGGCCGACCTATTTCAGTCGGGTCTATCAGCCTCTACCATTAGAATTTATTTGGCTGCAATATCTAATTTCCATTAGGTTCATAGGTTGGGTACTAGGCTATCAGCCCTAGGGCCTATACAAGCCTAGCCATAACAATTCCCTGGCTATTTCTTCCCACATTATTTACTTTCCTGGACCCCTGTCTAGCAGGGCGACTGACGTGATCCCTGGGGTGAATTTCCTTTCTCCCATCCAATCGTCAAGGTTCCTCTTGAAGAGGTCCAAAGAGGCACTCTGCTTGACATGTATGGGCAATCTATTCCAGAGTCTGGGGAGTCTCTGGGTCAGGAACCTATTCCTCCAGCATGTTTTGTTTATTGTGATGACAAGGTTTAGATCCCTGGAGCATGTAGCTCTGAGGGATTGGGATTTCTTTAAGTGTAGCATGTCCAACAGCTCTGGGTTTGACATGGCCTTGTATGTTACAGAGATCGCCTCTGAATAGACGATATGCGACAGAGTATAGCTGGAGTTTTTAAAGCGGTCAGCGAGGGCATCTGCTTTAGGCCTGTGATTCTTTTAGTGAGGTATTTCTGAGGCCTTTCCAGTTGTTGCAGATGTCTTGAGAGGTACATACCAAATGGGGCGTTGTATTCTATAATGGGTCTAATGAGGGATGAGTACAGTGGGACAATGACCTCCTTTTTTCTGGATGAAAAGCCCTTCATGATGAGGTGTGCCACATAGAAGGATTTCCTGACTGTTGTGGCGATGTGGTTATTCAAGGTGAGACCACTGTCCACCTGTGTCCCTAAGTCTCTTATCACACTTTCTGTGTATAGTGTACTGCCACCTATATGGTAATTCATGGATACATGTTTTTCCCAAAGGGATAACAATACATTTCTTGGCATTGAGCTTGAGCCCATGGCTCTGGCACCAAGCATCTGTTTCTGTAAGGCCCTTTTGTAGAGTATCCACATCATTTGGGGATTCAATAATGGCTCCCAGTTTGCAGTCATCTGCAAACTTTGTTAGCCAGAGTCCCTTAGTGTTGACCTGTACTTCAGAGAAGTAGATGCCAAACAAGAGCGGCCCCAGGACTGAACCCTGAGGTACTCCACTTGTCACTTGTCTGGAGCTGGATTTGGAGTCGGCTACTTTTACAAGACTCCTCTCTTATGTCACACAAATTATGCAAGACCTTCATAAAAGATGTGAATCATCTGAAGCCCCTTTTTAGAGAACCTATTCAACCATGTGACCTGTCATTAGTTCTATAAGCTCTGACAATGCCACCCTTTGAACCAGCTTCTTGCAACCTCAAATATTTGTGATGGAAAACCTTGTTTTGGTCGCCATTACTTCTGCCAGACTTATCTCTGAGTTTTTAGCCTTATGCATCAAGAGCCCATACTTGATTTTTCATAGAGATAGAGTGTCTTTGAGAAGTAATCCTTCATTTCTGCCAAAAGTGAACTCTGAAATGTCCATTAATCAAACCATTGAACTGCCAGTTTTCTTTCCCAGTCATTCAAACAGAGGAGAGTTTTGCCTACATACCCTAGATATTCACAGGCAAATTCACTTCTATTTGAACAGGACTAGGTCCTCTTGTAAATGACCAGTTATATGTGGCCTTTTCTGGACCTAAATTAGGATCTGCTGTTGCTAAGGTCACATTGGCTAGATGGTTTTAAGACTGTGTGACCTTCATTTATCCACAGCGTAATATCCCATTGCCTACTACCATAAAGGCTCATTCGACAAGGTCAGTGGCAACTTCTGCTACCTTCCACGCCAGAGCTTCTTTACATGACATCTGTGCAGCTGCAACTTGGGCTACGCCTCATACCTTCATCAATCATTACAAATTGGATTTGACCTCCAGGGGAAGAGCATCTTTTGGTTCTATGGTGCTCAGGAATGTCCTTCCATGAAAGCCTCCCAGGAGTAGAGGTAGCTGGGAACTCTGTCCCATACGTAAGGAATGAACGAGGATTAACAATATCAGATAAAGAAGTTATGCCTTACCATAGTGTTCCATATGTGTTGTTGATCCTCATTCAGTCATTATGACCCTTCCTCCTTCCCCCTCCTGTGGCTTTTAGTGGATCTCACAATCCAGTTCTTTTAGGTCATTTGACCAGAGGTAATCTCTACCTTCTTTTGACTTGCAAACTCAGTCTGAGGTAACAGGGACAGGAGAATTCTGGGTAAGAGTTTTAGCTCGAGAATTTGTAGCTGATACGAGCTTGGAAGATGGCTGACTCAGTTCCGAGGTCGGAACCGATACCTATACGTAATGACTGAACGAGGATCAACAATACAGATGGAACGTTATGGTAAGACATAACTTCTTTTTCCACTACACAGGTTACAGAAAATTCAGTCGCAGGTCCTCTCTTTTCTTCGCTCAAACAAAATTCCTGCTTATCAAATTCTGCAGGCATTGGGCTCCATGGTGACAGCGATCACATTGGTTCCATTGGCAAGATTTTACTTGAGACTTCTCCATGGGTTACATGTAAATCAATGGACTATTCTAACCCACCCCATGAACCATTTAATTTTCATATCCAGTCTATGCAAGGATGACCTATCTTGGTGGATACATTCAGAGGAAATTCTTCTAGGCTGCCTCTTTGTTCCCCCTCAACCCAAGGCCATAGTGACCATGGATGCTTTTTAGATGGGGTGGGGGCATTACTTCGGAAAGACAGTCCAAGGCACTTGGTCCCCCTCTGAGTCCAATTTGCATATCAGTGTTCTAGAGTTAGGGGCAGTGCTTCTGATGTTGCAAGTGTTTCACTCTGCCTTACCTCAAAGTATGATAGCTATTCAGTCGGACAACATGTCTATAGTCTGGTACATCAACAAACGGGGGAACCAAGTCCTACCCATGCGTCAAGAAGCCCATTGAGTGTGGCAATGGCCTGTAACTTCCAACTGCTTTCTGATAGCAATGCACATCCAGGGGAATTCATACATGATTGCAGACAACCTAAGCAGATGCATCCTCATGCCTCACGAGTGGTCTTTGAACTCCAGAGTAGTGAAGGAGATCTTTCTTCGCTGGGGCCGGCCTTGCTGCCACCTTTTTGCTTCACCCCAGAGCAAGTGCAGAAGCTACTTTGCCCTAATTGTCCCTCGGGGAGTCCTCCATAGACGCTGTTCTCCATGATTGGCCCCGGGTCTCCTTTATGCCTTTCCCCCCGATTATTGTTTTTCTCAAGAAAGCAGCTCAGTTGAGAAGCAAAGTGATACTCATTGCTCCTTGCTGGCCTTGACAGATATGGTTTCCCTTCCTCTGGCCTCATCTACTACACTGCCTGTGGACTCTGGACCCAGTTCCGGATCTCTTGTCCCACCCCCAGGGACTGCTGCATCCCAATCTTCAGACTCTTAAGCTAACTGCTTGGATTCTTCAAATCTTGTATTTGCCAGGCATAATGGCATTCCTTCCCTTGTACAACACATTTTGTTGGCTTCCCATAAACCATCCAGCAGGGGTCTCTACCTTAGTAAATGGAAGAGATTTTCTAAACTTCTGACAATGGTCTGGATTCCTTTTCAGCCCCAGTAGAAAATATTCTGGGGTTTCTAGCTGCCATCTTTAGTAAAGGAACTTCTGCTTCTACAATTAAGGTCATCTTAGCAGCTATTTCAAAATTCCATAACTGTGTCCGGGATCTGCCCTTAATTTCTCAGAGTTTGTAAGGTTTTTCTTAAGGGCACAATCCGCTTGACGCCCGCTTTCAAAAACCCTCTTCAACCATGGCACCTGACCCTTGTGTTACAGTCACTTGCTTCATCTCCGTTTGAACCTGCAATGACTTGTGATTTAAAATTCCTTTCTTGGAAGACATTACTTCTCATAGCTGTCACTTTGGTGAGGTGAGTCTCCGAATTACAGGCTTTATGTTCTAAAGCTCCATATTTAGTTTTCCATAAAGACAGTGTGTCACTCAGAATGAACCCAACTTTCCTTCCTAAAGTGATATCAGAGACCATTATCAATCAGTCCATAGACTTGCCTGTATTCTTCCCAAATGTTTCAAATAAAAGCAAGTACTGCCTGCAATTTCTGAATGTACACAGGCAATTGCTTTTCTCTCTAGATAGAACTAAACAATTTAGTCTATCAGAACAGATGATGTTAAGTTGTCAATCTCGCCTTCATTCTTGCTGGATGGGTTTGGAGCCGAACCTCTGCTCCGACTCGGCCTATTAGTAAAGCTCGAGAGCTATTTTCACCGGCTCGAGGCTATACTATGTCCCATAATGCTAGGCATCATATACCCAGATCTCGTTTGCCACTTCTGCTACGAGGTTGCGTTTTCTCCGGCTCCAGGTCGTATTTAAAAATTTTGTATCTACAGTTAGTTTTTCTTAGATATTTTTCTCTTTAGTTTATTTAATTACTGTTTAGAGAGTAGCGACTAGTTTCCCTACTCTTTTTCTGTAGTTTTCCCTACCCTTTTTCCACCCTTAAGGTGGACGGGCCTAACCCTCCCTTCAGTAGTTAGTACAGTTTTCCCCTTAGTGTGTGTGTGTGTGTGTGTGGAATTTGTCTTCTTTTTACTGGTTAATTTTTGTTGAGTGTGTTAGTGTTCTTGTTTAGATTCTTTGTCTCGACCCTGTGGTATCATGTCCAAAGATACCAAGGTATCTGGATTCAAGAAGTGTGACTCGTGCTGTCAGAAGATGTCTCTGACAGACGGTCACACTTCTTGTGTTTACTGTTTGGGCCCTCTGCACCTGCAGGACTCTTGTTCCATCTGTCACTCTTTTAGCCCCAGAGTCCTGCAGGAATGCAGAAATAAGCTCATTCTCAGAGGCTTATTAAAGCCTGAAGGTTCTCCGCCCAAGCCTATCTCCAGAAAACCTTCAAAGCCCTCCAATCATCGGCTCCATGTTCGGAGCCGGCGCCAAGCGGTTCTCTTTCTGCCTCGTCGGCTCCAGCTGGAACTGATTCATCGAGACCTCAGTCGGCTCCGGCTTTGGTGTCGGAGCCATCCCCAAGCCGAAAACTCTCCAGGTCTCCTCCACTGGAGTCTATTAGATCGGCTCCGAAGTCTCCCTTGCTGTCGGAGCGGATCCATAGGTCTCACTCCTCCAGGTCTTCCAGGCTCTTGGACCGTGACCTCAAGAGGGTAGTCAGCAGGCTTTTAAAGTCGCAGGCGCTGGCCCAGTTATTGCATAGCCCGTCTCAACAGACAGGAGCTACCCCAACACCTGCTCAAGTTCCTCCTCCGACTACTTTGCTGAGTTCGAAGCCGGAGGTCATCGAGGTTAGTACCGTTGGGGCGTCGGAACCGATCCCTCCGTTATCAGTTCCTTCGTCGGCTCCGATCCCTTCATTGGCTCCGTCCTTGGAGGGTTCCGGGCGTCGAGACTCCCTCGTCGGCTCCGAGGGGGCGAGTGGCATTGGACCCTTGTCCGACCCCGTTCTCCCTCTCGGAGCCTCGGCGCAGGTGAGTTCGGCTCAGGTGAGTTCGGCGCAGGTGAGAGCCGTCCCTCTCAGTGCTGGGAGGAGCTCTCATCTCCTCGGAGATGGGTCCCTCTTCCCTGCCTGACAGGGGCGCCTTTAAGGTCATGAGCGTGCTGGCTCCCATACCGGCGTCACGGTCGGCCTCGTCGGCCCCTCCCTCCATGGTGCCTGCTTCGGCCCCTGCCTACCCTACCAAACCCTAGCGCAGAGAACTGATGCTCCAGGCCACTCCATTGGACGTTTCCTCCTCTTCCGAGGCCTCCCCTGATTCTGCAGGGGAGCCCTCTCGGAAGAGGACATGCAAGAGGAAGCATGTAGACTCCCCTGAGTCAGTGACATCCGACACCGACCTTGATGATTCAGAAGGGTCCCCAAGGTCCCCCTCTGAGGATGTCTCCTTTTCTGACATCCTGGAGATCCTTAAACAGAGGGGGAACTGGTCTACCCTCAACCCTTCCGAGGACGAGTCGGTGTACCTGGATGCGTTCAGTTCTCGCCGTTCCACCTCCTGGGTGTCCCCGCCTTTCGACCCACTCATGGAGGTGGTGACTAGGAAGGCGTGGACGGCTCTGGATACTATGGAGCCAACTCCCCGGAGGCCTACAAAATTTATTACAGCCCCGGCAGACAAGCAGTTTCTCTCTAAGGGCATCCCCATTGATGCCATGGTGGTGGCAGCAGCCACTAAGAAGAAGTTGGCTGACCCTTCAGTACCTGTCCATCCTCCTAATAAGGAATCTAGGACTATGGATAGGTATGGCAAGCAGATGTTTTCTTCAGTGACCTTTGCCATGCTGTCGCTGAATTACTTGTGCCATTTCACCCGTCTTCAGAGAGACCTCCTTGAAGAACTGGGTGATACTTTACAGGACCCAACAGCTGTGGGGTCTCAGGAAAAGATCAACTCCCAGCTGGGGACCCTGAACTCTATTGTCAACTCCTCCATGTGGCTCATTTCTTATGCAGCCGATGGAGTGAGTAGGGCCGCAGGCACGGGTGTTGCTCTAAGGAGACACGCCTGGATGCGGCTTTGCAACTTTGCTGACCCCTTCAAGGCATCCTTCACTAACACCCCCTTTGACGGTTCTGCCCTGTTTGGACCTCAAGTGAAGGATACATTGACCAGGTGTGAGCAAGAAAGCAAGACTCTCTCTGCCGTGGGAGTCCATTTTTCCGCCCCTTCTAGACCATAACCTAAGGGTCAAAAGGGCGGAAAGATGTGGTTCCGTAAACCCCAGGGAGTACTGCTTGACGCACGTGGTGAGCTCCCCTCCAGAGGCATAGGAGGGAACAATAACAGACGCTGCCCTAGGGGCAGGGGGGGGTCCGCAAAATCAGGGTAGCAGAGAATCTTTCTCTGACCAACCTTTCCTGAGGAGCTGCCCGACTGTCCACCTTCGGAGGCAGTTGGGGGAAGACTTTCACTGTACCCAAAAGCCTGGCATTCCCTTACCCAAGACAGATGGGTACGGTCGATCATATCTGAGGGTTACAGAATCCCCTTTATCCACACCCCACAACAACCAAAAGGGCCTCTTCCAGACGTTCCACCCGGTCTGAGAGATCAAGCAGCATCAGAAATTTCAAAGCTGCTGTCAAAAAGGGCCATCCAGTCAGTCCCAGCAGACCAACAAGGATCCGGAATCTACTCCAAATTCTTTTTGGTGCCAAGTAAGACGGGGGACTGGAGACCTATTTTGGATCTCAGCAGGCTGAACAAGTCTGTTCAAAGAACGAAGTTCCAGATGGTCACGCTACAGTCCATTCTACCCTTTCTGGGTCAGGACAACTGGATGTGCTCTATAGATCTTCAGAATGCATACTACCATATCAAAATGAACATGCGCTCCAGAAGGTTTCTCCGCTTCTGGCTGGGAGCTAGTCACTACCAATTCAGAGCCCTGCCCTTTGGCCTCACCACAGCCCCCAGGGTGTTTACCAAATGCATGGCAGTTGTTGCGGCTCACCTGAGACAACGAGGATTGCAGGTGTTTCCATATTTAGACGACTGGCTCTTTACTGCCATCACCAGGCACCAGCTACTTCAAGCCAGGGATTACGCTGTGCAAACGTGCAAAGCGCTAGGCATCTCTATAAACTTCGAAAAGTCTGCCTTGTCACCCTGTCAGCATATTACCTTCATACGCGCCATGTTAAACACGGTGGAGTTGTCAGCAAAACTACCTACACAAAGAGTTTCAGACATTCGCAGCCATGTTCAAATCCTACTACAGGAGGACAGGGTCCAAGCCCAATTTGTACTGAAAACACTTGGTCTAATGGCAGCAACAATCACCTTGCTCCCCCTAGCTCGTTTTCATATGCGGCTAATGCAGTGGATGCTTTTTTCCCCAATGGTCCTTTCAGCAGCTTCCCATGTCTCAAAACATTCTCATCACTCAGTCATGCAAGAGACACCTCTCGTGGTGGATGTTTTTGCCTCAGGTGCTCCTGGGCAGACCTGTTGTTCTCTCCCCTCCTGTTGCCACCGTGACAACGGATGCCTCCCTGGTCAGGTGGGGGGGGGGCATTTTCAGGGCAGGACAGTCCAGGACACATGGCAACCCTTCGAGTGCCACCTGCACATAAATGTCTTGTAGATGAGAGCAGTACTTTTGGCGTTGCAGGCCCTTCAGAACTCACTACCCACCGGGACGATTGCAATTCAGACAGACAATATGTCTGTAGTGTGGTACATCAACAAGCAGGGCGGAACCAGGTCCTACCCCCTATGTCAGGAAGCGCTCAGACTTTGGCATTGGGCGATCTCTTCTCAACGGTTTCTGGTAGCAATGCATATTCCAGGGAAGTCCAACGTCATAGCGGACAGACTGAGCAGGGCCATTCTCACGCCCTACGAATGGTCTCTCAACCAGCTAGTAGCGGAACAAATATTCAGAAGGTGGGGTCAGCCTTGCTGCGACCTTTTCGCAACCCCTCAAAACAGCAAGTGTCAGGATTTCTTCACCATCTTTCCTCTTCCGGGTCTCCCTCCCAGAGACGCTCTAGTCCACAATTGGCCCCGGGGTCTTCTATATGCTTTCCCCCCTTTCCCTTAATTACTCAATTAGTCCAGAAAGCAACTGCCTTGAGATCCAAGATGATCCTCATTGCCCCTTACTGGCCCCGACAAGTTTGGTTTCCGTTCCTGCAACGTCATCTACTAGAGCAGCCTTGGCATCTGGACCCAGTGCCAGCCCTTCTGACTCATCAATCGGGCGGGCTGCATCAATCCCTTCCATCTCTCAACCTCACAGCTTGGTTGCTCCACTTCCAACCCTAGCCAGGCTTCCCTTAATTTCTCAGTCAGTACGTGATATCATCCTTGCCTCTCACAGGTCTAACACCAGAAGGACGTATGCTAGTAAATGGAAGAGTTTCTCTATTTGGGCAAGGAGAAATCAAGTGGACCCTTTCACAGCTCCTGTCCAAACAGTTCTAGAGTTTTTGGCGGAACTTTTCCAAACGGGCACTTCCTCAGCCACTATCAGGGTCCAGTTGGCGGCTATTGCAAATTTCCACGTTGGCTTGTCAGAGACCAGTATTATATCCCACAAGCTTTGCAAAGCCTTTCTAAAAGGAACCCTATTACTTAGGCCCCCGGTTAAAGACCCTCCAACACCGTGGGATCTAAATTTGGTACTGTCTTCTTTAATTCTGCCTCCCTTTGAGCCAGCTGCTTCCTGCTCGTTAAAACTGCTCTTGTAGAAAACACTTTTCTTGGTAGCTATTACCTCAGCGAGGAGGGTTTCGGAACTACAAGCTCTCTCTGTGCGCCCCCCTTATCTTGTTTTTCACAAAGATAGAGTCTCTCTTAGGACTAATCCTTCCTTTTTACCTAAGGTACTCTCTGAAAAAAATTTTAATCAGACTATTGATCTCCCAGTCTTCTTCCCAAATTATACTGATAGAGCTGAGAGAAGACTACATTGTTTAGACGTCCACCGTCAACTACGCTTCTATCTTGATAGAACAAAACAGTCGAGAAAATCAGAACAACTCTTCCTGTCCTACGTGGAAGGGAAAGCAAGGCCTTCCAGTTTCTAAAGTAACCTTGTCCAGATGGTTGACCTCTCATCACATTAATCTATCAATTGAGGCATAAGGAGCCCCCTACCAAGCCTAGAGCTCATTCAACTAGAGCATTAGCTTCCTCAGTAGCTTTTCAAGCAAGGTTACCTATGGATTCTATTTGTGCAGCAGCCACATGGGCCTCCCCTCATACCTTCATTTCTCATTACAAACTGGACATCGCCTCCAGAAGTCAGGCTGATTTTGGTTCCACTGTACTCAAGTGTCTGTTCCATTGAGCCACCCAGGACTAAGGGGCTAGGGACGCTGTCCCATCCAGCAAGAATGAAGGTGAGATTGACAACTTAACATTGAGAAGTTATGTACTTACCATAATGTTCCATGTTAGTTGTCTTCTTCTCGCCTTTTTTCTTGCGTCCCACCCTCCATCCCCCTTGCCTGGAAAGACCTAGAGTATCTTGTGAGATATCTTTTGTCACCAGAGTTATCTTCTCAGCTATCTCTCTTGCTCCCCTTTTTGGTAGCCCTTGTAAGAGATATATGTAGAAGAGCTTAATGTTAAGTTGTCTATCTCGCCTTCATTCTTGCTGGATGGGTTCGGAGCCGACCTCGGCTCCGACTTGGCCACTCTAAAAGCTCGAGAGTTGGTTCCACCGGCTCGAGGCTCCCCTTATATCCCACAATGCTAGGCGAGAGTTACCCCAGATCTCGTTTGCCGCTACAGCTTCGAGGTTGGTTTTTCTACCGGTTCTTGGTGAGTAACTTTTCTTGTTGAAATTACTCTTTAAAAACCCCTTTAATTTTAATATACTTACTTAATTCCCTTAGTTTAGAGAAAATTTTATCCCCTTCTAAAAAATTTCCGTTTTTTTCCCTCAAGAACCTTAGGTTCTTCCCTTGGGCCTACAGGCCTTTCCTTCCCTAGTGGAGTGTGTCTGTATTATTTTATTTTAAAATCCTAGTTACTGGTTTTATTATATTTTAACTTGACAGGGTGTAACTAGTGTGTTTGTGTGTGTGTTTGTGTACACCTGTTCAAAAATGTCTAAAGAAGCAAAGGTCTCGGATTCAAGAAGTGTGATGCGTGCTGTCAGAAAATGTCTCTGACAGACGCTCACACTTCTTGTGTCTACTGTCTGGGGCCTTTGCACCTGCAGGACTCCTGTGCTGTGTGCCATGGCTTCAGCCCCAGGGTCCTGCAGGAAAGAAAGAATAAATTGATACTCAGAGGCTTACTCAAGCCAGAGGATTCCCTGTCTGGTTCAACAGGGAAGCCCTCTAAGGCATCTAGGTCTTCGGCTCCGGCAACTGAGCCGAGACCTAAGGTTTCTCAACCTCTGCCTTCATCGGCTCCGGCTGGAGCCGATAAGTCTCAGTCCACAGTTTCTGTGGCCCCCTCGGCTCCGGGCCGAGGTAGTAGAGTTCCGTGTCGGCTCCGACCAGACCTTCGGAGCCGACAACTAGGAAGAGGTCCAGGTCACCATCTCTTGGCTCCGTTCATTCGGCTCCAGGATCTCCCCTGCTGTCTGAACGGAGACAAAGATCTCACTCCTCTAGGTCATCAAGGCTGTCGGATCATGACCTTCAGAGGGTAGTGAGTCGACTACTTAAGTCCGAGGCACTGGCCCAGATGCTTCAGAGCCCGACTCATCAGTCGATGCCTGCCCCGGTCCATCAACATATTCCTCCTTCGACTCTCTTGAGCTCGGAGCCGGGTCGTGTCGGAACCGAGACTGTGATAGCGTCGGAGCCGATACAATTGTCTTCGGCTCCGTCGTCGGCTCCGTTTTCTTCCTTGGAAGAATCTCGGTGCCGGACTTCCCTCGTCGGCTCCGAGGGGGTGAGTGGCATTGGACCCTTGTCCGACCCCCCTCTCCCTCTCGGTGCTTGGGCGCTGGTGAGTTCGGCTCCGACATCGGCCTCGGAGCCATCACTGTCGGTGCCGAGGGGGGTTCTTAGCTTCTCGGAGCGGGGACCTCTGGCTCTGCCTGACAGGGGTGCATTCGAGGTCATGCGGAGTGTGTTAGAGCCTGGCTCTACTCCACAGTCGGCTCCGTCCGCCCCTCCCTCTATGGTGCCTCAGGCTAAGTCGACTCACTCCCTCATCCCGGACCGCAGAGAGCCAGCTCCTCAGGAACCCCTGTGGGATTTCATCCTCTTCCGAGGCCTCTCCTGATTTGGCAGAAGAGCCCCTCGGAAGAGGAAGTGTAAGAGGAAACACATTGACTCACCTGAGTCCATCACGCCAGACACAGATTTGGATGATTCTGAGGGTTCCCCGTTCCCCTTCTGAAGATGTCTCATTTGCAGACATTCTGGAGATCCTGAAACAGAGGGAAATTGGCCAGCCCTCAACCCTTCGGAGGACGAATCTGTGTATCTTGAGGCGTTGGCTCTCGCCCTTCCACCTCCTGGGTGTCCCCCTTGACCCCCTCATGCAGGTGGTTGCTAAGAAGGCATGGACGGCTCCTGATTCAGTGGACCCCACTCCCAGGAGGCCCTCCAAGTTCATAACAGCTCCAGCAGACAAACAGTTTTAACAAAAGGAGTTTCTGTGGATGCTATGGTGGTAGCTGCTGCCACTAAGAAGGAGCTAGCTGATCCTTCAGTACCTGTCCATCCACCTAATAAGGAACCTAGGTCCATGGATAGGTGCGGAAGCGGATGTTCTCGTCAGCGACATTTACCATGCTCGCTGAACTACCTGTGCCATTTTACTCGTCTTCAAAGGGACTTGATCAAGGAAGCGAGTGAAATGTTAAAGGACCCTACAGCTGCGGGTTTCAAGATAAGATGAACACGCAGCTGGCTACCCTTAATTCCATAACCAACTCCTCCATGCGCCTTCTTTCTACGCTGCTGATGGAGCGAGCAGAGCCGCAGGGACAGGTGTGGCCTTACGTAGGCATGCCTGGATGCGGCTATGCAATTTTATGGACCCCTTCAAGACGTCTTTCACGAACTCCCGTTTGATGGATCATCCTCTTTGGTCCTCAAGTGAAAGAAACCTTGACTAGGTGCGCGACTGATGGCAAGACCCTTTCTGCTGCCGGAGTCCGCTTTTCTACTCCTTCCAGGCCTTACCCCAAAGGCCAGAAAGGTGGAAAGATGTGGTTCCGTAAACAATCTCAAGGGACTTCGCCTGACGCACAGAGTCGTTTTCCCTCCAGAGGCAGAGGCGGGAATAACAATGGTAGACGTCGCCCTAGGGGCAGGGGGGGTCCGCAGAACCAGGGCAATCGGGAAGCCTTCCCTGACAAGCCTTTTCAGCATCCCTGAGGTGTTGCCCGACTGCCCATCTTCGGAGGCAGTCGGGGGAAGATTGTCACTGTACCCAGAAGCCTGGCTATCCCTGACTCAAGACAAATGGGTACAGTCCATCATTTCCGAAGGCTATTCTATCCCCTTTCTTCGCTTCCAAATCAGTCAAAAAATCCCTTCCAGATGTTCCACCGCTCAAAGGGATCTAGCAGTTTTGGAGATTTCAAAACTGCTTGCAAAAGAGCAATTCAGCCAGTTCCAGCAGACCAGCAAGGATCCGGAATCTACTCAAGGTTCTTTTTAGTTCCAAAGAAAACAGGGACTGGAGACCAATTTTGGATCTCAGTGTCTTGAACAAATCAGTCAAGAAAACAAGATTTCGGATGGTCACGCTGCAATCCATCCTTCCCTTTTGGGCAAAGGAAACTGGATGTGCTCTATAGACCTTCGGGATGCGTGCTATCACATAAAGATGAACAGACGCCCAGAAGATTCCTCCGCTTCAGGCTGGGAACCAGTCATTTTCAGTTCAGGGCCCTGCCCTTTGGTCTCACCACTGCCCCGGTGTTTACCAAATGCATGGCAGTGGTAGCTTCTCACCTGAGACGACAAGGATTCCAGGTGTTTCCATATTTGGACGACTGGCTCCTCACAGCTCCCACCAAGCATCTCCTTCTGATGGCCAGAGATTACACTTTTCGCTTTGTCAAAAGCTGGGTATTTCAATAAATTGCAAAAGTCTGTTTTGTCGCCTTGTCGTACTATTAACCTACATAGGCAAATCTAGATACAATAAACATGTCTGCAAGACTAACACATCAGAGAATAACAGACATTCACAAATTGGTATCACTCCTTTTCAACAACAACAGAATCAAAGCCAGGTTAGTTCTAAAGGTGTTGGGAATTATGGCAGCGGCCATACCTCTGCTTCCATTAGCCAGATACCACATGCGGATCCTTCAATGGATGCTCTTTACTCAATGGTCATACCAGGAACTTCCAATGTCTCACACCATTATGATCACGCAAGCGCAAAAAGCATCTCATGTGGTGGATGTCTTCCCTCAGCTCTTGTCGGAAGACCCTTTGTTCCACCTCCTCCGGTTGCTACTCTGACAACGGATGCCTCCCTGATCGGGTGGGGGGGGGCATTATCAGGGCAGGACGGTCAAGGACACATGGCAACCAAGCGAATGCCACTTGCACATAAATGTTCTGGAGATGAGAGCAGTGCTTTTAGCGTTGCAAGCCCTTCAAGACTCTCTTCCCTTGGGAACAATTGCAATCCAGACAGACAATATGTCTGTAGTGTGGTACATCAACAAACAAGGCGGAACCAGATCATACCCCTGTGTCGAGAAGCACTCAGACTGTGGCAATGGGCGATTTCTTCTCAGCGGTTTCTGATAGCAACGCACATCCCGGAAGTCCAATCAAATTGCGGACAAGTTGAGCAGAGCTATACTCATGCCTCACGAGTGGTCTCTGAAAGACTCTGTAGTGAGAGAAATTTTTTCTCAAGTGGGGTCAGCCTTGCTGCGATCTTTTTGCTACTCCCCAAAACAGCAAGTGCAGAGAATATTTCACTCTATTCCCTTTACCAGGCCAACCCAGCAGAGACGCTGTAGTCCAAGTTTGGCCCCGGGGACTTCTGTATGCATTTCCTCCTTTCCCACTGATCTCTCAAGTAATACAGAAAGCTATCGCTCAGAAGGCCTCATTGATCCTCATTGCTCCTTACTGGCCTCGACAAGTGTGGTTCCCCTTGTACATCGCTTTTCTCTTGAGCGACCGTGGAATCTGGACCTAGTTCCAGATCTTTTGATCCATCAGTCGGGTCAGTTTCATCGCTCCCTCCCCTCTCTGAACCTCACTGCTTGGTTCCTCCAGTTCCAACCTTAGCCAGGCTTCCTCAATTATCTCACTCTGTTAGAGATATTTTGATAGCTTCCCATAAATCTTCCACTCGAAAGATTTATTTGAGTAAGTGGAAACGCTTCACATATTGGGCTCAAGGAAAGGACATAGATCCTTTCACTGCTTCCATCCAACTAGTCCTCGATTTTCTAGCTGAACTCTTCCATGCAGGTTCATCTCCCTCTACACTTAAAGTTCAATTGGCAGCTATTTCTAACTTTCATGTGGGTATTTCTGAATCTGCCCTAATGTCCCACCAGCTCTGCAAAGCCTTTTTGAAAGGAGTTTTTCTTCTCAGACCTCCTATAAGAAATCCTCCTTCTCCTTGGGACCTAAATTTAGATGTGAGAGTGTTCAATCTCGCCTTTGTTCTTACACATGGGTTCGGAGCCGATCCTCGGCTCCGTGCCGGCCGACTGCAAGCTCTGCATCGAGAAGAAGCTCGAGGACATCTAATACCCACAATCCCCCTCTGCCTTTACCTCAGATCTAGTTTGCTGCTGCATGCATCGCTGGGGACTAGCTCGAGGCTTTTACAGATAAGAATTTATCTTTCTGTTTAAACTTTTTCAAAAAAATTACTTTAAATCTAGTCATTGAATAGTTAGAGTAGGTGTGTGAGTGGACTTAGATATCTCGGTTCCTTAGATTAGTTAATTACTTTAACTAAAGGGTACAGAGTTTTTCGGGGCCTACCACCCCTACTTGAATAACTTTGACTAAGTATTTGTTGTAGTCTGCTTATTACAGGAATTGACACTTATTACCGGATTTGACTGTTTTTCATTGGAAGTGACTTTTACTTACTGGACTGTCTTTCTTTCTTGTTATTATGTCAGAAAAATTAAAATCTGGCTTCAAACGTTGTCAGTGTGGCCAAAAGATGTCGGTCACAGACAACCACAGTTCCTGTGTCTACTGTCTTGGCCCTCTCCACTTACAAGAGGACTGCTCTATTTGTCACTCTTTTAGTGGGAGGGTCATGACAGATAGGCGCAGGAAACTGATGGACAGAGGATTGCTGAAACCCTCTTTCCAGGAGGCTCTGGATGCTTCAGACCAGGCATCCAAGTCTTCAAAGGTCGGCGTCGGAGCCAAAGTCATCGGCTCCGAGCTCTTCGGGTCTAGTTAGATCACCGGTTCCACAGACTTGGGCCGAGTGTTCAACTGTTGGCAGTTTCCGAGCCTCGAGTCTTGGAACCGGTGACGGAGCTCCCTCCACCGACTCTGCTGAGGTCGGCTCCGTCTTCGATCCCTTCGACTCGTTCTTCTAGACCCCTTTCCGACACCGATGTGGACCGTGTGGTGCAGAAACTGATGGAGCATACGGCCCTATCCAAGCTTATCTCGGTCTCCTCTCAGTTGATGTCGAGACTTGAAGGCCTACCACTATCTCCACCTGTTCCTCCTCCGAGACCTGTCCAGTCTTCGGAGCCGGAAGAAGCTGACCTGATGATTGTGGAGCCCTCAGTGCCAGAACCGTCTTTTTCTCGGTCGGCACCATTCACCTTGACTCCATCCGATCCGGTACCGGAGTCTCGGGGCCGAAGATCCATCCTTGGTTCCGGGACCGAGAGTCGGACCGATGTTTCGGTTCCGACTCTCCCTCTCGGGGCCTCGGCACGGATCGATTCGGTTCCGTCCTCGGGGTCGGTGCCTTCGGCTCCTGTTTCGGGGATTCTTCCCATTTCTTCGGAACCGGGAGATACCTCGACTCGGGACCCGGGGGCCTTCGACCTCATGAGGAAGGTGTTGTCTACCCAGACAACCACATCAGCAGGTACAGCTTCTCCTCCCCACAAAGGACCGTTATCTTCCTCTGCACCCACGGCCACGTCCAAGCGTCGGGCACCAGTGTCTCAGCCACCACTGGAGGGTGCCCCCTCTTCCTCGGAGGCTTCTTCGGATGCTCCCCGAAGAAGTTCCTAGGAAAAGACTGTGTAAGAGGAGACACTTGGATTCTCCACAAGAATCCTTGACATCTGATACTGACTTAGATGAGTCAGAAGGGTCCCTAAGTCACCTTCAGAGGATGTCTCTTTTCTGACATCTTGGAGATCCTTAAACAGAGAGGTGACTGGCAAGCCCTCCCCCCTTCTGAGGATGAGTCAGTTTTGCTGAAGGCATTTGGTGCCCGTCCTTCCTCCTCCTGGGTCACTCCGCCCTTTGATGAGTTAATGGAATTGATTGCTCAAGGGCGTGGAGACTCCTGACACGGTGGAACCAGTCCCTAGGAAGCCAAATAAGTACATCACGGCACCACAGGACAAAGCTTACCTCACCAAAGGAGTTCCAGTAGACGCCATGGCGGCAGCGCCACGAAAAGGAGATGTCGGAGTCTTCCTCATCTGTCCATCCGCCTAACAAAGATTCTAGGACCATGGACAGATACGGGAAGCGCATTTTCAGTTCAGTGGCTTTCTCTATGCGTTCCCTGAACTATTTGACTCATTTTACACGCTTACAGAGGGATCTAGTCAAAGAGTTGGGAGATACCCTCCAGGGTGCTACAGATCCCGCTGCCTCAGAGAAAGTTACAGCGCATCTCAACACCCTTACGTCCATTGTGAACTCGTCCATGAGGCTGATATCCTATGCAGCCGAAGGATCGAGTAGGGCAGCGGCTTCAGCGATTGCTCTTCGTAGGCAATCCTGGATGCGCTTATGTTCATTTGCGGAAGCCTTCAAGTCTTCCTTTACTAACGCCCATTTGACGGAGCCACACTTTTGGCCCTAAAGTAAAGGAGACCCTTACCGGTGTGAACAGGAGGGAAAGACTCTGTCTGCTGTCGAGTCCGTTTTCCACCCTTCCAGACCGTACCCCAAAGGGCAACGTGGTGGGAAAATGTGGTTTCAAAACCCCAAGGATCTTTCCCAAACACACAGGGTGATGCCCCTCTAGAGGCAGAGGGGGCAGAGGTGGAAGACGCCGCTCTGGCAGAGGGGTCCATAAAACCAAGGTGACAGGGATAACCTCCCTGGCAAACCTTTTCAGCACTCCTGAGAGGAGGCCCGACTGTCCTGCTCTGGAGGCAGTCGGGTCGCTAGCTTTATACCCTCAGGCCTGGCTAAACCTTTCCTCAGACAATTGGGTAAAAGCGTTGTTACCAGAGGTTACAAAATCCCATTTCTATCCACCCCATTCCAAAAGAAAGCTCCCAGATGTACCTCCCCATCTGCGAGAGCCAGCAGCTACAGAAATTTCAAAGCTGCTAGAAAAAGAGTCATCCAACCAGTCCCAGCGGACCAAATAGGATTCGAACTTACTCAAGCTTCTTTTTAGTTCCAAACAAAACAGGGGACTGGAGGCCAATTCTGGACCTAAGCCATCTCAACACCTTTGTCAAGAAGGAAACGTTCCGAATGGTCACGCTTCAATCGATCCTTCCATTCTTACAGAAGGACGACTGGATGTGCTCAATAGATCTGAAGGACGCATACTACCACATCAAAATGGCCAGGCGTCCAGGGATCATTTGCGCCCGGCTAGGAGCCAGTCACTATCAGTTTCGAGCCCTGCCCTTTGGCCTGACCACAGCCCCCAGGGTCTTCACCAAATGCATGGCAGTGGTAGCGTCTTATCTGAGACGCATAGGATTCCAGGTGTTTCCGTATCTGGACGACTGGCTCCTGTCTGCCACCACCAGGCGTCAACTGATACAAGCCAGGGATTACACCCTACAACTTTGTACACACCTTGGCATTTCAGTAAATTTCGAAAAATCGTTGCTACAGCCATCACAGCATATCTTATTCATAGGAGCGGAATTAGATACGCGTCAGTTACTTCTAAAACTTCCTACAGAAAGGATAGTAGCACTTCAATTCAACATTTCCCTTCTTCTGTCGTCCAGAAAATCCCCAGCAAAAATTGTTCTGAAAGTTTTGGGTCTCATGGCAGCTTCTCTCATTGCGATACCATTGGGAAGACTGCACATGAGAGTGCTACAATGGCTTCTATTTGCACAATGGTCATTCCAACAACTTCCACTGACTCACGAAATATTGATAACGAAAACATGCAAATCACACCTAAGGTGGTGGTTACAGACTTGCAACCTATCCGGCGGAAGACCATTTGTGCTACCCCCACCGTCAGCGACGATAACCACGGACGCTTCCCTGATAGGGTGGGGGGGCATCTTTCAGGGACAGACAGTCCAAGGTGAATGGACCAATCTGGAGTACAATCTGCACATCAATGTTCTGGAGTTGAGGGCAGTGTTTTTAGCGTTGCAACACTTTGCTCCCCTTCTTCCTCCAGGGACCATTGCAGTTCAGACAGACAACATGTCCGTAGTCTGGTACATAAACAAGCAAGGGGGAACCAGGTCTTACCAACTATGCAGAGAGGCCATGAGAATTTGGCAATGGGCAGAGTCCACCGGTCGCTTTCTGATCGCAACGCACATCCCGTGGTCATCCAACGTCATAGCCGACAGGCTGAGCAGAGCAATACTATTGCCTCACGAGTGGTCCCTCAAACAGTCAGTTGCGGGAAGGATTTTTCGCAAATGGGGCCAGCCTACCTGTGATCTGTTTGCGTCTCCAATGAACGCCAAATGCAGGAGCTACTTTGCCCTATTACCCCCTCCAGGGAAGTCCCCAGGACGCTGGTGCACGATTGGCCCCGGGTCTCCTATATGCTTTTCCTCCATTTCCCCTGATTGCAAAGTTTCTACAGAAAGCAAACAACCTTCAGAGGACTATAATTCTCATTGCTCCGTTCTGGCCTCGTCAAATTTGGTTCCCTTTCTATTGCATCACCGCATTCGGGACCTTGGATGCTGGACCCAGAGCCAGATCTACTGACTCACTCGTCAGGAGTTCCTCACCCATCCCTGGAATCTCTCCATCTAGCAGCTTGGCTACTCCGCCTTTCTAGCCAGGTCAATTCCCTTACATCGGGCGGTTCAAGATATCTTGGTAGCTTCTCATAAAGTTTCCACTACAAAGACTTACACCAGTAAGTGGAAACGGTTTGTCTTCTGGAGTCACATCAGTTGGACCCTGTTACAGCTCCGTTGAATAAAATTTTAGAATTTTGACTGAATTATTTCAGGAAGGAGTTTCCGCTACCTTAAGAGTACAGTTAGCTGCCATTTCTAACTATCATGTAGAGGAAAGTGGTGCACCTATTATGGCTCACAGACTTTGTAAAGCCTTTTAAAGGGTTCCTTTCATATCAGACCACCAGTCAGATGTCCGACATCACCGTGGAATTTAAATTTATTACTCTCTAAATTGATGTTACCACCCTTTGAACCAGCTTCAAGTTGCACTTTGAAATTTTTGTCATGGAAAACATTGTTTCTAGTGGCTATTACATCTGCTAGACGGGTGTCTGAGCTGCAGGCCCTTTCGGTCAAACATCCTTATTTAATTTTTCATTCTGACAGAGTATCCCTACGCACTAATCCATCCTTTCTTCCCAAAGTTTGTTCTACTAATAATATTAATCAATCCATCGAATTACCCACCTTCTTTAAAGACCACTCTAATAAATTAGAGTATATGTTGCACAAACTAGACGTCCATAGACAACTCAGATTTTATTTGGATAGAACAAAAGATCACAGGAAATCTGATCAACTATTTGTAGCTTTTGCTGACAGCAGAAAGGGACTTGCAGTCACGAAACGAACTCTTTCGAAGTGGCTGACTGTATCATTTATGTTTATGAAGCTTCTGATCAAACATTATCAGCAAAACCCAGAGGACATTCTACCAGATCAATTTCTACATCTTTGGCTCACGCAGCTCGTTTACCTTTAGACCCTTTTTGTGCGGCTGCTACTTGGGCTAAACCACATACATTTATATCTCATTACAAAGTGGACAGGGTTTCTAGGGATAGGGCAACCTTTGGTTCCACTGTGCTCAAGAACGTTCTCCCTTGAGTTCCTCAGGATCATGGAGCTAGGGATGCTACCCATGTGTAAGAACAAAGGCGAGATTGAACACTCTCACATAAAGAAGTTATGTCCTTACCATAACGTTCCATGTGGAGTGTTCATCTCGCCTTGGTTATTACACTCCCACCCTTCCCACCCTTAGGAAGAACGTTCGATTTGGTGCCTGGTCTGGAGTATTCTCCTTCTGCTGTTGCAGTATTACTATTACTATCATACACTGGGTATGTTTGTATATATGTATTTTATGTATATAGTTGGCATGTGTGCGTGCTTTATGACTGGTTTGCTTGCAAACTAGATCTGAGGTAAAGGCAGAGGGGGATTGTGGGTGTTAGATGTCCTCGAGCTTCTTCTCGATGCAGAGCTTGCAGTCGGCCGGCACGGAGCCGAGGATCGGCTCCGAACCCATGTGTAATAACCAAGGCGAGATGAACACTCCACATGGAACGTTATGGTAAGGACATAACTTCTTTTTCTTGCTTCTTTGATTCTTCCCCCTTTCGAACCTGCAGTCTCCTGTTCTTTAAAATTATTATCATGGAAAACTCTTTTTCTGGTAGCTATTACATCAGCTAGAAGAGTTTCAGAGCTTCAAGCACTCAGCTGTCGTCCTCCTTATCTTTTGTTTCATAAGGACAGAGTATCCTTACGAACTAACCCGTCCTTTTTGCCTAAAGTGGTCTCGACGTCAAATCTGAATCAAAGCATTGATGTACCGGTCTTTTTTCCAGAATACTCCAATAGGTCTGAACAAAAACTACACTGCCTGGATGTTCACCGTCAATTGAGGTACTACTTGGATAGAACTAAACAGTTCAGAAAATCTGATCAGCTGTTTGTCTCCTATGCGGAGAGCAGAAAGGGACTTTCAGTTTCAAAGGTATCATTATCCAGATGGCTAACATCTTTGATTTCCCTTGTATATGAAATTAGACATCAAAAGCTGCCTGATAAACCTAAGGCTCATTCCACCAGAGCTTTGGCTACTTCTTTAGCCTTCCAAGACAGACTGCCTATCGACACCATTTGTGCAGCGGCTACTTGGGCTACTCCTCACACTTTCATTTCTCATTATAAGTTGGATTTAGCTACTAGGCATAGAGCTAACTTTGGTTCCACTGTTCTCAGGAGTCTGTTCCGTTAGGCCACGCGGGACAAGGTGCTAGGGACGCGGTCCCATCCAGCAAGAATGAAGCGAGATAGACAACTTAACATATAGAAGTTATGTTCTTACCATAACGCGTTCCATGTTAGTTGTCTTCTTCTCGCCTTCTTCTGTCCCACCCTCCTTCCCCTGGCCTGGACAGACCTAGAGGAGTTCTGATTGTGACCTCTCTTTCTACCACCTCTTTTTAAACATATACTATTATGTATATTTCCTGGCTGAGGATTTAGGTCACCCTTCTTTCTTCCTGTTGTTAGAGGTGGATTCTGTTTTACAGTTATTCTGTTACTATTATAAGCTGGGGTTAGCTTACAAACGAGATCTGAGGTAACTCTCGCCTAGCATTGTGGGATATAAGGAGCCTCGAGCGGTGGAACCAACTCTCGAGCTTTTAGAGTGGCAGTCGGGCAGGTCGGCTCCGAACCCATCCAGCAAGAAGAAGGCGAGAAGAAGACAACTAACATGGAACGTTATGGTAAGAACATAACTTCTATTTTTTACATATATTAGATAGATTTACTCTTTTCTTGTGGTGGGACATGTATATCCATAGTGTTAGCTATCAAACGAGATCTGGGTATATGACACCTAGCATTATGGGACATAGTATAGCCTCGAGTCGGTGAAAATAGCTCTCGAGCTTTAGTAATAGGCCGAGTCGGAGCCGAGGTTCGGTTCCGAACCCATCCAGCAAGAAAGAAGGCGAGAAGAAGACAACTAACATGGAACGTTATGGTAAGTACATAACTTCTCATTCTTCGTGTTTCACTGTTGCAGTCATTACATTTGGGTTATCTGCTTGCAGGTAGCCCTCAGTCGGCCTGATTAACAAAGTCTTGGGTCCTGCATCAGTTGCTGTCCCTTCTTCCATGACGTCAAGGTCGTCAGAGTTATAAAACATGCAGCCAACGCCATTGCATTAGTCTTTCTTGCCGTGTGGTGCCCGAAGCAGAAGCAGTTCGCAAGTGCCGGTCGGCCGACTCCTGAAATTTTCGTTTTCGAGTTTCAGAACCGAAGTCTTCAACTAAAGCTAAGTACCACATTGGGGAAACTTTTTCTTGCTCCTTACCGATGTCAGTAAAAGTTAATAATTGTATTACTTGTGGAAAGCAAATACCTCATAAAGATTTTCATTCATACTGTATTCCTTGCCTAGGCCCTAACTGCGACGTACCTTGCTGTCAGTTTTGTGCTTTATTTAATCAGTGCCCTATCCATTGTTGATATATTTTTGCCTCTAAATATTTCGGTTCTTGGTTTAATTATCCAGAAATGTCTGTTAGCCATCCGACTACCGGGATTCCAAAAAAACGCAAAGCTAAAGACAGAGACAGGCCGCCGAGGTCCAAAACTGCCGACGACGCTTCTTCTAAGCCAGTCGCCAGTTCACCGGTACTCAGTGAGGTGCTTTCGCAGCCTCTGATACCCGCTACTTCTGATTCGCAGGCCTCTACTGAGACCCATTCAGAGTCTGCTATGCCACGAGATGCTTCAACTATAGAACCCGCGGATGTCTCTACCTTGGATGGGTCCAGAGCCGCTGTGCAGGCACCGGCTTCTGAGGATGTATTCAGGCCTAAGGACTTGCATATTAAACTGACGCCTCCTTCTTTACTTGGGCCTAAATCTTGATCCATGCCTAAAAAAACGATGCCCAGGCCACATGCTCAGGCCTCTATGCCTAAAAAACAAATGATAAGAATGGCTGAAGATCTAATAACTTTAATTAGGGGTAACCAACCCCCCCCCCCCTTCTAAGAGGCCTAGGACTGAAGTTGATTATGAATCTTCTGATCAGGATTCTGTTTTTTCTGATCTGAATTTGCCCTTATCTACTTATGAAGATTCTGATGCAGAGGACTCCATTCCCTCGCTTACCCTTCTGAGGATTTTTGTTTTGGGGAAACCTTACATACTCTAAGGGAGCATTTCCACTGGAAAAGCCAGGATTTTTCTGAATCAAAAAAGAGGCTTGGGGATTTCCTTCTCCTACCTCAGCATAGGCCTTTAGCTATTCCTCCTGTACTAGACATTGTTGATGATGTTTTCTCGGAATCTAGTTTGGCCCCTGATTCCCTGCCTCTTGCTCCCAGAAAACCTGACAGATACTACAGGGTCCCTGAGTCCCACAAGTTCCTTTTTAAAAATCCTATTGCAGATCCAAAGACTATTTCACAGGGGCCCAAGGGCATTAAGGCTTCTACTGCTAAAAATCCCACCCCTTCTGATAGAGACTCCAGGGCGCTGGATAGATGGGGTAAGAAGGTTTACAATTCTGCAACCTTGGCCATTTGGGCTTTAAACTGCCAGTTTCATATGTTAAAGTATCAGCAACATGTTATTGGACTGCTTAAACAGAAAATGATGTTGATTCCTGACTGTGTGGAAAATAAAGAATTACAGGATTTAATGCATTCTGCTGAACAAGTTGGAAAACATACTTTTCAATGTGGTTTTGATTCATTAGAGGCCTCCTGCAGGGCTGCTGTTACTGGGTCTGTGCTCAGAAGGCATGCTTGGCTCAAGGAGCAATCCTTGCCTGATCATGTTAAAGCTAAATTGTTGGATGCTCCTTTAAATCAGGACCACCTATTTGGCAACAAGGCTGAGGAAGTTCTTAAAAAGATGGAAGATAAAGCTAAATCTATACAAACTGTTAAAGATTTTTTGCAAGTTCAGTGTCCTAGATTTAGTAGGCACTGACCCTCTAAGAATTGGTCCTTTCCAGCGCCTTCCAGCAAAAACTCCAGGTTTCAGTCCCAGAGGACACACAGGACTAAGCAATGGGGGGCCTCCACTTCCAAATCTGGGAATAATAAAACTCCCTCCCCCTATGGTAAACTCTCTCAATGACTTTATTTTAAAAATTTGAAGCGCTTATCAACTGCCTGCCCCTTTGGAGGGGAAGATTGCTCTTCATGCAAAGAATTGGAAACTCATTACCCAGGACAAATGGGTTTTAAGTATAGTGTCCCAGGGATACAAATTTCACTTCCACACATTGCCAACACCAAGCGGGTAGCCGGACCTACCTCCAAATCAGTGGGCAGAGGCCCCAAAACAAGTTCTTTCTCTCTCAAGCATGGGGGCTATTCAACTGGTACCAGAAGAGGAAAAGGGACAAAGTTTCTATTAGAGACTTTTCCTGGTACCCAGATAAGACAATTCTTGGCATCCTATCCTGGACCTGTCTAAACACCTTTTTGGAGATTCCAAAATTCAAAACGCTTGACTCTTCATTTACTTCCTATGCCAGGCATAGATGCCTGGTTGGCAACACTAGATTTAAAAGAAGCATACCTGCACATCCTTATCAGGGGATCTTGCAGAAGATACCTACACTTCAAAGCAGGCTACATGCACTATCAGTTCTTGGCACTGCCCTTGGCTTTATCTACTGCGCCCAGGGTATTCACAAAGTGCCTAGCTCCAGTTATTGCATTTTTCAGGCAAAGAAATATTCAAATATACCCATACCTGGATGATTGTCTAATTCAGGCAGAAAGCTAGGACATACTTTTGAATCATCTGGCCTTTGTACAAAGGGTTCTAACGTCTGGGGTACACCATAAATGAAAATAAATCAAACCTGGACCCTCTCAACAAATTATATTCCTGGGAGCAAGCTTGTATACAACTTCCCAGGTGGCGTACCTCACGCCAGAGAAACAAATTCATTTGACAAACTACTTTAAACAAGTGGCCACAAAAACTCTGCTATCTACAAGACAAATACTGCAAGCCTTTGGGGTTCATGGCCTCCTGCATTCTTCTAATTCCATATGCAAGACTGCATATGAGGAAACTACAGTGGTATCTAAAAAGCCTGTGGTGTCAACATTCTCAAGACCTAGAAACAATGATTCCTATCATACCTTGCCTACACCTAGAGTTCCTTTGGTGGGTAGAGGCCTGCCACCACAACAAGGGACTACCTTTCACGCCACCCCCTGCCACCCAAACCTTAACAACAGATGCATCAGACTATGCATGGGGGGCTCACCTGGCAGGGAAGTGCATTCAGGGCAAATGGATCCCAAGTCAAATGCACCTGCATATCAATCAAAAAGAAATGTTAGCTGTACAGAATGCTCTGACAGCCTTCAAGGAACACATTCCTCCAGGACAACTAATGGTAAAGATGGACAACACCACTGTTATGTGGTACATAAACAAGCAGGGGGGTACACATTCTTACTCCCTCTGCAGACTAGCCATGGCATTGTTGAACACAGCCTTGAGCTACCAAGTGCACCTACAAGCTCAATTCCTGCCAGGAAAATTAAATACACTGGCAGACGGACTAAGCAGAAACCTCATAGACCCACACGAGTGGAAACTGGAACCAAGGATTTTCAACATGTTGACAAGCAAATGGGAGAGCCCAGATATAGACTTGATTGCCTCTCCCCAGAATTACCAATTGGACAAATTTTGCACAAGGAATCTCCATAAACAAGCCTAGAAAGTGGATGCTCTGTCCTTCAGTCTATGCCTCCCCCTCTCTGCCTCTGCTCTCCAAAGTACTACTAAAAATCAAACAGGACAAAACAAGGATGATTTTGATTGCTCCAGACTAGCCGCACCAACACTGGTACCCACTCCTGCGCAGTGTGTCATGGTTATCTCCATGGCACCTGCCACGGACTCCTTCCCTGCTGTCTCAGCAGTAGAACCAGATTCTGCACCCTCAGCTTCTAACACTGAACCTTGCAGCCTGGCTAATTACTTAATCTCTCCTTTACCATCCCTCAGCAAACCTATGACTGATATCATTTTAGAGGCAAGGAGGCCTAGTACTAGTAAATCTTATGCTCAAAAATGGAAAAGATTCTGTACCTGGAACCAATCTCAAGGGATGAGCCCAGCAGTGCCCAATTTACCTCAGATTTTACAATACTTAACTGAGATGCTTCACAAGGGTCTGTCTTTTTCCTCCATTAAAATCCACGCCTCAGCCATTTCATCTCATTATAACACAGAACCGCCCCTCTTCTCTCACCCACTGCTCAAGCAGTTCCGCAGAGGGGCCAAAAATGTGAGACCACCCAGGAGAGCTCCAACCCCAGCCTGGTACCTTAACTTTGTCTTGGAGAAACTCACCCTACCTCTTTTGAGCCAGCTGCTACTGCAGACTTAAAATTTCTTTCTTGGAAAACAGCTTTCCTTTTAGCAATCACTTCTGCTAGAAGGGTATCTGAATTACAGGCCCTTATGGCAGTGGAGCCTTTCATCATCTTTCATGCGGACAGGGTGTCCCTCAGAACCAATCCATCCTTCATGCCCAAGGTGGTATCCAGTGTGGCTCTTAATCAGTCCATTCATTTGCCAACCTTTTTTCCCAATCCACAGAATAAAGGGGAATGGATACTGCATTCCTTAGATGTGCACAGACAACTTAGATTATATTTGGACAGGACTAAACCTCAAATGAAATCTGAATAACTGCTGGTGGCATTTGTTGCAGGGGCAGAGGGGAAGGCTATTTCAAAGCAAACCATTTCTAAATAGATAAGCCATTGCATTCATTTCTGTTATAAGCACCATGGAAAACCTATCCCCCAGGGGATCAGACCTCACTCCACCAGGGCTGCATGTACCTCTACAGCCTTTCTCAGAGGCGTCCCTACCAGGGACATCCTAGAAGCTGCTACCTGGTATTTTGTACATACTTTCACCAAGCATTATCATTTGCCAATTTTCTCTAAATCCAGAGCTGGCTTTGCCACTGCAGTCTTGCAGGGCCTTATAGCTGGCCCTAATGCTATCTATATTCCTCCTCCCAACCATAGCTTTGGGAATCTACCCAAATGTAATGACTGCAACAGTGAAACACGAAGAACATAGTACAGTTGTGTACACTTACCATAAATGTAGATGTTCGAGTGTAGTCACTGCTGCAGTCCTGGTTACCCTCCCTGTAGCCCCCTAACTTCTTTTGGCTGTACCTCTACTTTCTTTTACTATGTTTAAAAGCCTTTTTGGTGTATTTGCTTTTTTGTTGGAGGTATATCTTCGTGCTTTTATATTTAATTGCTTCCCATTAGGGGAGCAGCTGACATCTGGGGCAAGAAAAACTGATGTAATGGCATCGGCTGCATGTTTTATACCCCTGACGACCTGACATCATGGAAGAAGGAACAGCAACTGATGCAGGATGCAAGACTTTGTTAATCAGGCCAACTGAGGGCTACCTGCAAGCAGATAACCCAAATGTAATGACTGCAATAGTGAATACACTCGAACATCTATATTTATGGTAAGTGTACACAACTGTACTTTATTTGTATCCTTTGCTAGTGCAACTTTGGGGAAACCGGTGTCTAAGGTGACTCTGTCCAAGTGGTTTAGGGACTGCATGTCTTTCATTTACATGAAACTTAAGATGAAACACCCTATGTCAATGCATATTCTACCCGATCTATGGTGACGTCGGCTGTTTTTCATTTCAAACATTCCATGTCAGAAATGTGTGCAGCTGCAACATGGGCTTATCCACATACTTTTATTACTCATTGCAAATTGGATATGGTCTGTAGGAGGAGAGCCTCCTTAAGTTCTATGGTTTTCAGGAATATTCTTCCATAGGGCCACCCAGGATCTAAAGTAGCTGGGGACTCTGTCCCACAAGTCAAGAATAGATGAAGATGGACAACATCAGATAAAGACTTTATGTCTTACCATAACGTTCCATCTGTGTTGTTGATCTTCATCTATTCTTGTGTCCCTCCTGCCTGTCCCCTCCTTTAGACTTCTGGTGGAGTGACATCCTGTACTGGGTTCTTATAGTTAGGAATACCTTGGACAAGGTTTCTGAAATATAGACTATTTCTCTGCATGATAGCAAACTCGATCTGAGGTAATGTGGAGAGGGGCATTGGTGGGTAGATTTGCAGCTCAAGAGACTTTTTTTTGGCTGACGCGAGCTATATAAGAGCTGGATTGGTTCCAAGTCAAGAATAGATGATCGACAAACAGATGGAACATTATGGTAAGACTTAACATCTTTTTTGTGTCTACTGGAACATTGACACAACTATTAAACTGTCCATGCATCTGGTCAGTCTTTTAACCACTCATCCTACATTTTGAAAGGGCAATTAAAAGTTAAAGTACAGTTGTGTAAGAACTTGCTGTTACAGCAGATGGCTCTACAGATCACTATTCCAGTATTCCAATACTAATGAGTTATCTAGCTGAGGTAACCTAATGACCAGCTAATGCACCAAAGCCATGACTTTTCATACAGTCATGCATCCAGCTAAGTCTGTACTGTAAGGGGACATAAGAGGATATATGCATTTAAGATCCTCAGACTGTCTGAGTCAGATGAGCATCCATTTATGTAACCTTACAGCCAGCATACCAAAGCCAAATCCTTTCATATAGTCATGTGTCCAGCTAAGTCCAGGCTGTATAGGGTATACAAGAAGATATATGAGTGTAAGATCCTCATACTATCTTAGCTAGGAGACCTGGGAT
This sequence comes from Protopterus annectens, assembly GCF_019279795.1. Classification (NCBI taxonomy): domain Eukaryota; kingdom Metazoa; phylum Chordata; order Ceratodontiformes; family Protopteridae; genus Protopterus; species Protopterus annectens. The sequence goes on along the minus strand of NC_056743.1, from coordinate 1,526,207,824 downwards.
CACCTTTGGAAAAGGTATAAAACCAACAGATCAGCTAAGTGGAGGAGAGCAGGGAACTGGTCCTTCCCCAGCAACCGAATGCAAAGGGGTAAACCAGTGAGTGATGGGAAGGAGGATGGGGATGTAATACTGCAACCGTGATCTGTAATGTTATGTTCTTAACACAACAGTACTGTGCCCTTCCTTAGATCACTGTTGTAGTATTCCACTACAGATATTAGTGATTCCCAAACCTTATCAGTTAGAAAGGGTGGCTGGACCAGAGAGGGGAGCTATCTACCAATCCTTTAAAAAAATCAGCTTTGCTAGATCTAGAGAAAGCATCTACTCTGTAGTGTTTTGTGAACGTGTGAACAGATGACCATGTCTGTTTGTAGAACTACCCTTGAAGGACAACAAAAAAGAAGCTGCTGTTGCTGACTGAGCTTTAACATGAGAAGGTGAATTTACCATGGTGAGAGTAACAAAAGGAAATGGATTTAGAGATCCAGTTAGCAATTGTCTACTTGGAGACCAGGTTATCCAACTTGCCTTCCTGGAAGGAGTCAAAAAGTTGGTCTTTCTAATGTCTGTAGTCTTATTCACATATAATTTAAATTGTCTGCACATCCAAGGAGTCACCCTTGTTCTGAAGGTTTGGAAAGAGGGTAAGCAAATTACTAGGTTGTTTGTGACAGCTTACTAACCACTTAAGGCATGAAGGAAGGTTTAACCATAACAGGCCACCCTTTTCGTATGGAAAATAAAGAAAGGAGTTACACTTGGCTTGAAGCTTAGAAACTGCTCTGACCAAGGTAAGGACTACCAGCAAACTGTTTTTCCAAGTTCAGAACACCAGAGGCAGTGAAGCCACTGAGTTCAGTACTTTGGTGACTAAGCTTTTCAAAGAGAAAACTGAGATGCTTGGGTGGGGGAATAGCCATCCTAAGTGTATTCAAGTAAAGGATGCCTTTCCATAACTTATAAAGCAAGGGAGGATCAAGAGGCACACTTGCCTAAGTGGGTAGATGTGTACCTTGATAGATTAGGCTAGACCAGATTTAAGGAACTCATGCAAGTATGAAATAATAGTGGGAATCCCTGCTTGGGTAGGCTTCTCATTCTTTTTACAACACCAGATAGAAAATAATTTTCCATTTGGAGAATTATGACTTTCTAGTTGTAAGTTTTCTTGGCTCCTGAAGAACGCCATCAGAATATTGATGCATGAAAGGGATTTGAATTCTGTTCTCTGCAATGTCAGGTTGAGAGCCAGCAAGTTGGAATGAAGCAGAAGACCTATTTTCTGTGTGAGCATGTCTATTTGTAGGGTAACTTGTGATAATGACCCCTGGCCTGATGATGGAGTGGGTTCCAGTGCTTCCTGAGCCAAAAGGGAGTCACCAGCAATATTTTTGGTCTGTCTTTCGATCTTCAACAGAACCTTTGAGATTAAAGCAATTGGATGGAAAGTAAAAAGGAACTTCTCATCCCCAGAAAAAGACATGGTATCTATCCTCCAGGCCTGAGAATAAAAAATCCTGGAGTAAAACAGCCTGAGCTGTTCTGAGTGTTGGCAAAAAGACCTATTTGAGGAATACCCCATTTGTTGGCCTGTGTCAGATACTATTGAATCTTATTTGAAGCTTGGCAGAGGGAATCCTAGGAATGATTGCTTTCATGTACGCCAGAGCCCTTAGAATGATTTCCATTCAGAGGAAGTCTGAAGAGAAAGAAGAGATTGAAAGTACTCTGAGAGCATCTGAACTTTCAACTGTGGGACAGAAGCTGCCATACATCTAGTGTCCAGCCTGCAATCCAGAAAAATAGATCCTGGGTGTGAGTCAAAGCAGATTTTCACACATTGAGAGTGAGGGAATATTTGAATTTCATGAGTTCTACAAAAGGCAATTTCTGGAGGTCGGCCCTTTGTAAAAACCCTGGGATTCATAGATAACTCAAAGGGTAAAACAGAAAACTGGAAGTATAATAAACAGAAAAACTATTTTTTTCTGTGAGAGGAATGGGAAGGTATGCATCTTTGAAATCCATGTAAGCTAGAAAAGCCTGGGCCAGGATGAAAGGAAGATTTTGGAGAGAATATTTTGGAGGAAGGCACCTTCAGAAAGGTATTGAGGTGTGATAAGTCTAGAAAGGGTCTCCAAGCTCCTTTTCTGGATAGCAGGTGAAGTCTAGAATAAAAACCTTTTCCTATATCTTGAGAGGAATGCAGGTTCTATGGTACCTTGGTCAAGGAGACCTTGCAAAAGAGGAGGGAGGAGATGTACCTAGCTGGAAGGAGGGGCAGGAATGCCTCTGAATAATGGGTAGGACCCACTTGTCTGAAGTGATGAATTGCCGGAATTGAAAGGATGAGTTTAGCCTTTTTGACAAAGGGAAGAGTGGACCAAGGAGGGAAGGGTAGAGTATGGCTGATTTATCTGGAAAGGTAGGTTTCCCAGACTTGGGGTCTGCTGTAGGCTTGTCCTGAAATCTTTTCCTTTGCAGCTTCCTGTCATTCTGAATCAATTTTAGATCCCTACGGGAAAAGGAAATGGGCTTAGCCAGGTAATTCCTCTGATAACTAGAGAATGAAGTGAGAAAAAGTCTACTTAAAATCTTGCATGATTTTATCTCTCTCTTGTAAAGATGTGCAAGGTTTCACTGCAGATGTCAAGAAACGAACCACAAAGCAGCCAGATGCAAAGAACAACAAGCACAGTATCCACCAACAAATTTAATAAAAACTCAAATCTCTGACGTCTCGGCCAAAGCCTTCAAGGAGAATAAAACACTCTCTGTGACATAGCAATTTATACATCTAAATATAAAATAATTACACAATTAATCAATTAACTCACTCATCAATTAATTAATGCCTTCCAGTTGAACTCCTCATTAAGCCCAAAAGGAGACATAGTTTTAAATTTTAAAATGTACAGAGCTTCTTTTTGTAATAAAAGAGTTTTCACATTAATATTATGATATGCAGAGACACAAATTTGTTCTAACACAGTGCCTTTTAAACCAACACTGCTTTTGTTATGAAATTGTGCAGAATGTAAAGCTACAGGACTATCAACATTAACATTATTTATGTCCCTAACATGCTCTAAGAGTCTTGTTTTAAATGCCCTTTTTGTCTCTCCTATGTAAAATTTATTACAGGGACATCGTAAGGAATATACAACACCTACTGAGTTACAGTAAAAACAATTGTTAGTACTGAATTTAACATTATTAATAGAAGTAAAATAAGGTACAATATGCTTACAGGCTTTACACCTTCCACAAGGAAAAGTTCCAACTTTAGAAGGTTCACTATATATTTCTGAAGAGGGTATACTAAACTTACTTTTAACTAAAAAGTTTTTAATATTTCTTCCCCTACGGTAAGAAAATTTTAAATTCACATTCAACCACTGTTGAACATTCTTTAAAGAACATAAAAAAAGCCAAAAACGGCTCACTATATCAAGAAACTGTCTAGTAAAACAACCAAAAGTAGTTACAAAATAAATATTTTCATTTTGGTTATTAATATTATCATAACGTACCACTTCATGATCAAAAATATGAACATTTCTAAAACCTGTCGGTTTAACCCCTCTAACCAACCTATCAAAACTTTTATTCAAAATTTCCTTACTATACCCTCGGTTTATGAAGGAATTAACCAAAGATTTAATTTCTTTATGAAAAGTTTCAGGCTTATTACAAAGTCTATATATTTGTAGCATTTCCCCATAAGGTAAAGCATTTAAAGTGTGGGGAGGATGCCCACTAGTACCATGTAAATATTGATTAACTCCTTCAAATTTTCACTGCAGATGGTCCAAAAAGGAAATAACTGTGCAGAGGGGAATCTAAAAGCTCGGCTTTAATATCAGGCTTCTTAGGGGTGGGAGGCTGGGAATCAGGAGAGGTAGAAGTAGATGCAAGTACATCTAAGAAGGCCTCTCAAGACTGGAGGGACAAGGGTGGATGTAGGAACTCCTACCTCTAAGGTGTAGTACCTCTTCTGTATATCAGAAACTTCTGTATATACCCATTCAAAATGTGTAATTTTTGTAATGGTTTCCCAAAAAGGAGAATCAGGTAATAAGATGTCTTCTTTAGAAATAATCTGGCCTGGAGAATGGATTTGAGCTGAATAAGCTGCATCAGATTCCGTCTACTCTGAAGGAAAAGATTCATGACCTGTCTTCTGAGAGGGGATAGGAAGAGAAGAAGAAGAAAAGAAGGGTGCTTCAAATACTAAATTGCCTTCTGTAGGCCCTATGAGAATTCCATCCATTCCTTTTCTTGAGATGTTTGAGTAAGAGCAATATTGTTGGTCTTCTGTTGCTTTTTTCTTAGCAGTGACATCTGCCTTCATGAAACAAGGTGGTCAAGGATCAAGACACCTCTTCACTAACTAGTATTTGAAGTATGCCTTCTAGTTCTTCAGAAATTATCACCCATGGGTCCCCCTTTGCAGCCATATCAGTATGAACAGTCTCATCGGGGGTCTGGGAGTCAAGACACTATACTGGAATCCTGCGGTAGTGGTAGTGGATATATGAGAAATTATTAGATGCACCCTAAGTTCCTGCAACACCTTAACTGGTATGTCTGAATCTGACTGGGGAGGCAATTGCTCAGGCATAAGCCTTTTTAATCTTTTTTTAATGTGAGTGGGACATCTGAATCCAAGGGTTCAGCCGTTTTGGATTGGGAGAGAGAGTTCGGGCATTGGATTTCTAAATACATATTTAAAGAAGAAAGACATGTACATAGGGGTTTTAGAACAAATGATTGACAAATCTGACATTTTCTATAATTATGTACGGCCCCAAGACATCCTCCCAACAAGGAGTCACGGATGATAGATAGGTTTGGGAAGCAAGTGTATGAGTCATTGACCTGTGCTCTTCAGCCCTTGAATTACCTGGCACACTTTACAAAGGAATCCTTATAAGGAATCTGTCTATCGCAATCACACACCTTTCTGTCTTAGCTGGTATCTAACAAGTCTTTATCAAAAAAATGCAAGTAAAAGGAATGATCGTCAATGGGGCACTCATCTGAATAACTGACAGGAGAGGTAGCAACCAACAACCACGTTAAGTAACAGACTGGGAGTAAGACCTGTGTTCAGACCATTGACAAGGTAGTCTGAGAATCTTACACTCATGTCCACTTGTATACCATTTCACCCATGGTTGAAGGTTTTGTCTTCGGCGCGCCAGACAAACATCATGTTACCTCTGCAAGGTAACCCATGCGTATTGGAATACTGCAACAAAGAGCTAAGGAAGGAGGACAGCTCAACTTTTATACTTCCTTTGAGACTGCTGTGGTTGTTTCTGATACTAAGATGCAGCAGATGTGTCTTCACGTAAGGCTGTATTCTCACATGGCTCTTGTATATTTGTGTTCTTTAATGCATTCTCAGGTTACAGTCAGACACTGTGAACTACACAGCTTCCTTCATGTGATCACTATTGCAGTATTACAAGTGGAGTAGTGGAATATCCTGCCAGGGACATTTTTACGTCTGGGTAGTATAACATCTTCCTCTCATGTGGCAAGTCATGACATATGAACAAAGTGCAGCATGGCTATGATGTACAGAAAGGATGTACAGGTGCAAATACTGCAAAGTTTTCTTAATGCTAGCCCAAACATTGAATCAGTGTTTCTCTGTGGGTCTGTCAGATGTACAATTGTTGCCAGTACCACTGGCTTAAAACAGGTAAGTATCCTGTTTGGGGATGTGTCCAATCTGATGATGTCAATTTTCATTTTCTCTTCTACAGCTCGTAAAAACCAAAATCTCTTGAGCTCCGTCCTTATCCAAAATGCACTTAGTCATATTACCTGAGATCTCGTTTGCTGCCTTGTAATTCAGATGTGGATATCAGTCTCTCAAACCAGATAAGTGCAATATCATTTGTTTTTCTCTTGATTGTCCTTCAATCCTTACCCTTTCCCTTATGAAAGTATTCTAGATACTATTCGCTAGAATCTCCTCTCCCGTTTTCATCTACTTGTGTAGTCCTATCATCGATAGTCAACCCCGTCCTAAATTATTAAAGGTCTTCCCTCTTTCGGGGAGGCTATATCTGGAGCTTCACCACCAGTCAAGTCAAAACAAAAAAGTAAATCTGTTCACCCCAGTCCAGCATCTTCTTTTTCCTCCTCAAGAATGTCAGAGAAGGCCAAGAGGAGGACTTCGTTGCCAACCTCGCCTTTGGCGCCAAGATAGTGAAACTCTCTGTTCCAACTATTTTTTTTGGGAACCTAAATAAAATTGACCTCACTCTCAGACCTGACAAGTTCATCAGAACCGATGACATTGACACTGTTTAGCCAAGAACCAATTTCCTTTTCAAAGCAGACTTCCTTGGAACCGAAAACGCCCGAGAGTTCCTCTCTGTTCCAAGCACTTATTATTCTACTATTCATCCTTTTTCTGAGCGGTTGCAGTCCCCCTTTGTGGAAAGGCCTAGGTCTCCATCTGTTGTCTTTGCACATACTTCCAAGAGCCTTACAGAAGATGACGTGGAGAGATTGATGAGAAAGATTCTTTGGGCTGAAGGTGTGACAGGGACCCCCCTCAGTTCCTACCCGTGGGTCAGGGACTGCTTCCATCAACTTCCCTTCCCTTTCTTTCTCCTCTAATTTCTCTGGAGGTTTTAGAGTCCTTTGTTCTGAGCTGCCCAGTACAGGTAGTATCAGTTCTGAAGGTACCCATGTCTTTGGCATTGAATTTTGCTCTGAGTTCTTTGGCTCAGTTGGAGCTGGAAAGCTCTCAGGGCTGTAGTTTGCCTGTCGGCTCTGAGGGGTTAGAGTCAGCACAATTTTTTTCAGAGCCTTCCCTGCACTGCTGCACTTTAGCATGGATAAGCTCAGCCTCAGGAGAGCTGTCATCGGTGCAGGAGGGGACTATGGTTAAGAGGTTGCTCCTTTAGATGTTCTTCATGTTTCACTGTTGCAGTCCTCACATATAGGTTATCTGGCTCCCAGTAGCCCTCAGTCGTCCCGAATACCAGAGTCCTTGGTATATGATGTTAGCTTGTGCCGGTTGTAAAACTGTCAGTACATCAGGTATAAAGGGAAGCAGCCGACGCCATTTCGCCAGTCTTTCTTGCCATGGAGCCCGAAGCAGATGCAATTCGCATTAGTGCCGGTCGACCGTTTACGTTCGTTTTGCTTTCTGACTACCAAGTTGAAGATGCCTTCAGATAAGTACCCCATTGGGGATCCTCTTTTCTTGCTTTAACGAATGTCAGATAAAGTTGTTAACTGTCTTGCCTGTGGAAAACAGATTCCGCACCGTGATTTCCATTCCTATTGTATAACTTGTTTGGGCCTTGATCATGACATCCCTAACTACGATCTCTGTGCTTCCGTTAACCCACATACCATAATTCATAGAGCTAAGATTTTGTATAAGCATTTCGGAGTCTGGCCTAAGTTCATTGGTATGGCATCTTCTGGTCTCCCGATTTTGGATATACCTAGGAAACACAAAGACAAGGACCGCGACAGGCCTAGGTTTATATCTACTGACAACACACCGGTGAAATTGGTCTTCAGCACAGCGGTAGTCAGTGAGGCGTTTTCACAGCCCCTGCAGTCCGCAGATTTTCAGCCGCAAGCCTCTGCCGAGACCGTTAGGGTTCAGACCCTCCACCTGTCACTGCCTCAGATAGGTCCCGAGCCGCTTTACAGGCATTGGCTTCTGACGCCTCTTCTTATTGACATGAGACCAGACCGACTACCTTAATTCAGACTTCTGCAGTTGCTAGGCCTCCTGAGTCCCTCTGGATTGCTAGTAAACCTTCCAGCCACAAACCTACTCACAAGCAGGTGTTGGCCTCCCCTCCTGTACCTCAGTTCCAGTTGGTAAAGATGGTTGGTGATGATCTTTCCCTGATTAAGGGCTCTCACCCCCCTTCAAAGAGGGCTAGGGAATTATCTCCTGCTGTTTTGTCTGTCTCAGATTCTGAGATTTCCAGTATGTCTGCTGCTGAAGAAGGAAATTCTCAACTTTTTTCTGGCTTTGAGGATTCTGATGCTGAGGACTCTATCCCTTCTGCCTCCCCTCCAGATTTTTCTTTTGGGGATACTTTGAATACTCTTAGGGAGCATTTTAAATGGGAATGTCAGGATTTTCCACAGTCTAAGAAAAGAATCAGGGAATTTCTAAATTTTGCCACAGAATAAGCCTCTGGCTATACCTCCAGGTTTGGAAGTTGTGGATGATGTTTTCATGGAAAATTCTTTAACTCATAATTCTGTTCCTCCTGCCCCCCAAAAAACAGATAGATATTACAGGGTTGCTGAATCTCATCAATTCCTTTTTAAAAACCCTACTGCTGATCCAGAAATTATTTCTCAAGGCCCCAAGGGTGTTGAGGCTACTATTGCTAAAAACCCTGTACCTTCTGATAAGGAATATTGGGCCTTGGACAGGTGGGGTAAAAAAGTCTATACCTCTGCAACTCTTGACATTAGATCTGTGAATTGTCTTTTTCACATGCTTAAGTATCAGCAGCATACTTTGGAGGCTATTAAGGCTAAGCTTGGAGATATTCCTTCCATGACGGAGAACAAAGATTTACAAGACTTCCTGAATTCTGCCACTTTAGTTAATAAGCATTTACTTCATTGTGATTTTGACACTTTGAAGGCTTCCTGCAGAGCAGCAGCCACTGGTTCCATAATTAGAAGGCATGCTTGGCTCAGGGAGCAGCCTCTTTCTGAACCAGTTAAATCTAAATTGCTGGATGTTCCTTTGCACAAGGACAATCTTTTTGGTAATAAGGCTGAGGAAGTACTAAAGAAGTTGGAGGATAAGGCAAAATCTGTGCAAGCTGTAAAAGATTTCCTTCAGGTTCAGCCTCCTCGGTTTAGTAGGCATTATCCTTCCAAGAATTGGTCTTTCCCTGATCCCAGCAAGCAAGGTCGCTTAGGCCTAGGGGTTTCAGATCTTCCAGAGGGCAGCCTTCTGCCCCTCAAAGGGCTAAACAATGGCATTCTTCTTCTGCTAAATCTGGGAATTCTAAGCCAGCTTCCCAAAGCAAACATTCTCAATGACTCTGGCCTTCTCGTGCCTACCCCTGCGGACCCTGGGTTTCCTTTTGGGGGAAGGTTAGCCAGGTTCGCAGACGTATGGTCTACCATCACAAAAGACAAATGGGTGCTCAATATAGTAAACCAAGTTTACAAGTTTTGCTTTCACACCTTTCCTGTTTTACAAGGATATCCAGACATGCCCAGAACTCTCAGGGCAGAGGTACAAACTCAAATTTCTTCTTTACTGACTATGGGGGCTATAGAGCCAGTTCCTGCAAATCAGGCAGGCTTAGATTTTTATTCAAGGCTTTTTCTGGTACCCAAGAAAGGGGACACCTGGTGCCCTATTCTGGATTTGTCCATTCTTCTGGTGATTCCCAAATTCAAGATGCTCACCCTTCAACAATTGCTACCAATGCTGGGCAAGGATTCATGGCTGGTAACTTTGGAACTCAAGGAGGCTTATCTGCATATCCCCATAAGGGAAAGTTGCAGGCGGTTCCTTCGCTTCAGGGCTGGGGAGCAACACTCAATTCTCTGCACTGCCCTTTGACTTATCTACTGCTCCCAGAGTTTTTACAAAGTGCCTAGCTCCAGCCATTGCTTTTTGCAGGCAGAAAAACATTTAAATTTATCCTTACTTGGATAGCTGCCTCATTCAAGCAAACTCCTCACAACAACTACAAAAGGATTTGGATTTCGTGAAGAACATTCTCACCTCTTTGGGTTACACTCTCAACAAAAAGAAGTCAAAGTTGGTTCCTTCAAGGGAGATTGTTTTCCTGGGAAAGAGTCTGAATATAGCCACCCAGATGGTATTCCTCCCTCAACAGAAGCAAGATCTTTCTGCTTACTTCATGAACTTGTGAAGCATGACCCAGCTCTCTCTGCAAGCCAATTCCTGCAAGCACTGAGGTTCATGACTTCATGTATTTTGATGATTCCATATGCAAGGTTGCTTATGTGAAAACTTCAGTGGTACCTCAAAAATCTTTGGTGTCAACACACACAGAACGTAGACTTGATTCTTCCCCGATTCCCTGCCTACAAATGGAGTTTCTCTAGTGGGCGACAGCCTGTTCTCAGAACAAGGGTCTTCCTTTCCTCCCACCTCCTGCCAGCCAGACTCTCACCACAGATGCCTCAGATGTTGCATGGGGGGGGGGGCTCATCTGGAGAACAGGGGCATACAGGGGACTTGGAGCACCCAGCAGATTCATCTGCACATAAACTTAAAAGAATTGATGGTGGTGTAGCAGGCCTTGCTGGCTTTCAAGGACCTACTCTACCCTGGGCCTCTGCTGATTAGGACAGACAATGCCACAGTCATGTAGTACATCAACAAGCAAGGGGGACTCACTCTTACCCCTTGTGCAGACAAAGCATGAGAATATGGGCCATAGCAGCATCCATGGGTTTACATCTAATAGCCCAGTATTTTCCAGGGAGGCTGAACTCCTTGGCGGATCATTTGAGCAGACATGTTCTGGATCCTCATGAGTAGCAACTGAACAGGGACATTTTCCATCGTATCACTCATCATTGGGGCACCCCACAAGTGGATCTTTTCTCCTCTCACACCAATCATCTCCTTCCAACCTTCTGCACCAGGCAGTTTCACAACAAAGCTTGGAAGGTGGATCCTTTGTCCTTCCCATGGACACATCTCTCAGTTTATGCATTTCCTCCTCTGCCTCTTTTTCCCAGATCTCAAGGAGCAGAGTGCTGCTAAAGATAAGGGATGAAAAACCAAAGGCTATTCTGATAGCTCCAGATTCACCCAGGCAGCATTGGTATCCTCTCCTTCAAAGCCTTTCCCAGGCTAAGTCTTGGCATCTTCCCCTGGTACCAGATCTGTTGGTTCGGGGGGGGGGAGTTCCTTCATCGTCATCTTCAAACTCTGCCTTTAACTGCCTGGCTAATACTTTAAATATTTCCCTACAGGTGGTTGAAGTTCTTTATGAGGCCAGGAGGCCTAGTACAAGAAAATCCTATGCAGATAAATGGAAGAGATTTTGCTCTTGGATGCTAGCTAAAGGAGAAGACTCTTCCCATCCTTCTCTTTCACTCATTCTTGACTACCTAGCAGGATTGCTTAAAGGTGGGCTTTCCTTTTCTTCAATCAGAATTCACACTTCAGCAGTTCTGGCTCATTGTTCTTTTGAGCAAAACATTTTTTCTCATCCCTTGATGAAGCAGTTCTTGAGGGGAACTAGTAATCTTAGACCTCCAGAAGAGCATCTACTCCTGCTTGGGATCTTAATTTTGCCCTGGAAAAACTTACTCTGCCTCCCTTTGAACCAGTGGCCTCTGAGATTTGAAATTTCTATCCTGGAAGACTGCTTTCCTTTTAACTATTACATCAGCTAGAAGGGTATCTGAGCTGCAAGCCTTAATGGCAGTAGAACCTTTCATTATTTTTCAGTCAGACCAGGTTTCTCTGAGAACCAGTCCCTCCTTTATGCCTAAGGTGGTTTCCAGTTTAACCCTTAACCAGTCTATTCACCTGCCTACATTTATCAACAATCCCCAAAATAAAGGTGAAAGGATTCTGCACTCTCTTGATGTGCATAGACAGCTGAGATTTTACTTAGGACTAAATCCTTTCGAAAATCTGAACAGTTATTGGTTAATTTTGCTCCTGGGGCTCAGGGTAAAGCTATTTCAAAGCAAAGCATCTCCAAATGGATTGCTCATTGCATTCACTTTTGTTACCTGCAGCATGGGAAGGTTCCCCCTCAGGGTATTAGGACCCATTCTACTAGAGCATCTACCTCTGTAGCATTCTGAGAGGTGTGCCTACTAAGGACATTCTAGAAGCAGCTACTTGGTCTTCTGTCCATACTTTCACAAAGCATTACAATCTTCCTTTGTTTTCTAAATCCAGGGCTGGTTTTGCCTCTGCAGTTTTGCAGGACCTCCTTACCAACCCTTAATCTGTGATCCTTCCTCCCCCCTTTGTCTTCTTACTGGGCTTTGGGAATCAACCCATATGTGAGGACTGCAACAGTGAAACATGAAGAACATAGTACAGTTGTGTACACTTACCATAAATGTAGATGTTCGAGTGTATTTACTGTTGCAGTCCTGGTTTCCCACCTTCCATCCCCCCTTTTTTTCCTAAGGCACAGACTGTTGATTTTTATTTTTTGTATGACATATGTCCAGGATGCTATCATTCTTGGGTTAGCCTTCTTTTGGGGGCTCCTGACAGTTAAGGCAAGCAAAACTGAGGAAATGGCATCAGCTGCTTCCCTTTATACCTGACGTACTAACATCAGTTTTACAACCAGTGGCAGCTGACGTCATATACCAAGGACTCTGGTATTCGGGCCTACTGAGGGCTACCGGTAGCCGGATAACCCATATTTGAGGACTGCAACATTGAATACACTCGAACATCTACATTTACTTTCCGGGGGTCCCTCCTGTCTACCGGTGGCTCTGCCTTTGAGGATATGGAGATGGCCCTGGCTACATCAGTCAGTAAGTCGAGTCATCCCACCTCAGAACTGCTATCTCTGTCACCCTCGTGCTCAGAGTCTCAACCATTCCCTCCATATGGGTAGCTCAGGTTACCTAGCAGGGTACCACATTTTCTTCTGAAACCTCCCCAACTCACCCCACTGAGGAAGTCCTTAGGGAGAAGCTGTGTAAGTGGAAGCACTTAGACTTCTCAGAAAAGTCCATCATGGAAGACACAGATTTAGATGGAGTGAAGGTTCTCACAGATCACCCCCCGATGATGTCTCCTTTGGAGACATCTTAGAAATCCTTAAGCAGAGGGGTGATCGGAAGCCCATTAACCCTTCAACTGAGGAATTCATGTACCTGCATGCTTTCTGCCTCCTGGGTATCTCTGCCTGCTGATGAGCTCATTGAGCTGATCTCTCAACTGGCATGGAAGGCACCTGACACCATTGAGCTGATACCCAAGAGACCATTCAAAATTGTCAAGGTCCCTAAGGATAAACCTTTTTGGATCAAGGGATTGCCTGTGGATGCCATGGTGGTAGTGGTTGCCATGAAGAAGAAACTAGCAGGGGAAAGTTCCTCTGTCCATCCTCCCAACAAGGAGTCATGGATGATGGATAGGTTTGGGAAGCAAGTGTATGAGTCATCGACCTGTGCTCTTCAGCCCTTGAATTACCTGGCGCATTTTGCAAAGGGATCTAATTAAAGAACTTTCAGATACCTTCTCAGGAGCTGTTAATGAAAAGGTACTTGAATCCTTTACCTCTCAGTTGGCCACCCTAACCTCCATATATAATTCTTCCATGAGGCTCTTTTCACATGCAGCCAAAGGAACTACTAGAGCAGTGGGTTCAGGCATTTTCATAATGAGGTACGCCTGGATGGATCTATGTGACATTGTGGAACCCTTCAGGTCTTCGTTCATCAATGCTCCCTTTGACAGCTCATCCTTGTTTGGCTCTACACTCAAAGACACATTGACCAGGTGTGAGAAAGATGGAAAAACCCTTTCTGCCATGGGCATACATTTTTCCACTCCTCAGACACCTTTTTCTAGGAATCAGCGAAGCAGTGGAAAAATGTGGTTCAGAATATCCCAAGGGTTTACCCAGAACACACGTGGTGAGAGTTCCCCTAGGGGCAGAGGGGAAAACTTTAATGGAAGATGCCACCCTCGCTGCAGAGGAGGCCCACAGAATCAGGATTTCAGCTCTCCTGAAAGGTGGCCTGATTGTCCCTCTCTGGAGGCAATCAGGAATCACTTATCCCTGCACTAGAGAGCCTGGCTACTAATCTCTTCAGATACATGGGTGGAGAGGTTCATTTCCAGAGGTTATATGATGCCATTTCTCCAACCCCCTCCCTCATCAAAGAAATTCCCAGATGTCCCACCCAGTCAGAGGGAACAAGCAGCCATACAAATACAGACACTGCTAAAAATGAAAGTCATGCAGGAGGTTCCACCAGACCAGAGAGAATCTGGCTTTTACTCAAGATTCTTTTTAGTATCAAAAAAGACGGGACTGGAGACTTATTCTGAATCCCAGCAACTTGAACAAATCAGTTAAAAAAAAAATTCTGGACAGTTACAGTTCAGTCCATTCATCCCTTTCTGGGAAAGGATGATTGGATGTGCTATGTGCTCGATAGACCTTCAAGATGTGTACTACCACATAAAGATGGACAGATGCTCAAAAAGGTTTCTTCGCTTCCTGTTGGGAGCCAGTAACTACCAATTCAGGGTTCTGCCCTTTGGCCTCACCACAGCTCTCAGGGTGTTCACCAAATGCATGGCAGTAGTAGCAGCTCACTTAACACTGCAGGGATTCCATGTGTTTCCATATCTGGATGACTGGCTCATCACTGCTACCACCAAGCATCGATTGTTGGAAGCAAGAGAGAAAGTTATATAGCTATGCTCTTTCCTGGGCATTACAGTAAACTTTATAAAATCTCTGCTTGAACCAACTCAAACCATAGACTTTATAGGAGCTCCCTTGAACATGAGGACCACAATATCTGCACTTCTCCATCAAGACTGGAGACAATCAGGAATCAAGTACTAGCCATAATCAACAACTACAAAGTTCTAGCACATTCAGTTCTCCAAGCACTGGAGTCCATGGTAGCAGCTATAACTCTGGTTCCCTGGCCAGCTTCTATATGAGAATTCTTCAGCATCACAATGGTCCATTTTTCATCACCCTATGTTGATGCCCATCTTTATCATCATGCATGCAAAAGGGATCTCACCTTGTGGATTCATTCAGATCACGTTTCTCAAGGTTGTCCATACATTCTTCCACAGCCCAAAGCCAAAGTGACCATGGATGCTTCCCAGCTAGGGTGGGGGGCATTGACAGGGGAAGACAGTCCAAGGCATTTGGTTCCCAATAGATGCCAATTTGTACATAAATGTTCTGAAGATGAGTGCTGTGCTATTAGCATTGCAAGCTTTCAGGATGCTCTCCCTCTAGGAACTATTGTGATTCAATTAGACAACATGTCAGTAGTCTGGTACATCAACAAACAAGGGGAAACGAGATCCTACCCTTTGTGCCAATAAGCCCTTAGAGTGTGGCAGTGGGCAATCTCATCCAACCACTTTCTGATAGCAATGCACATGCCAGGGAAGTCAAATGTGATAGTGAACAAATTGAGCAGGTGCATACTGTTACCTCACGAATGGTCCCTCAATTGAAAAGTGTCAAGATTTTCCAGACTTGGAGTCAGCCTTGCTGTGACACCTGTTTGCTTCACCCCCAAACAACAAATGCAGCAGCTACTTTGCTCTGATTCCCCTAGAAGGGGAATTTCAAGGGATGCTGTTTTGCACAATTGGCCCCATGGTCTCCTATATGCCTTTCCATCAACTCCATTAATCCCCAAATTCTTACAGAAAGCAATCAAGTTGAAGAGCAAGGTCATCCTCATTGCCCCCTTTTGGCCCTGGCAGATTTGGTTTCCCTTCCATTGGCCTCATCTTTTGGAACAACCTTGGATTTTGCATCCAACTCCAGATCTTCTGTCTCACTCGACAGGCAAACATTCCAAATCTCAAGCTGACAGCTTGGTTCCCCCAATTCCACTAGTAGCCAGACTTTTATGCTCTCTTCCTCAGTCTAACACATTCTCTTGTCTTCTCATAAACTATCTACATGAAAGCTCTACAATAGTAAATGGAAATGGTTTGTACACTGGGCTCTCCAAAATAAGGTTAATACCTTTTTTGCTCCAATCCATGAAATTCAATTTTTAGCCTCACTTTTCAATAATGGAGCTTCGGCCTCCACAATTAAAGTTCAATTAGTGGCTATCTCCAACTTTCACATTGGTTTACAAGGATCTTCAGTGGCATCTCACAAACTTTTTAAAGCTTTTTAAAGGGTACCTTTCTCTTAAAACCTCAATATAAGGATCCTACCTCTCCTTGGAACCTTATTCTGATGTTACAAGTAATCATTCACCCCCCATCTTTGAACCTGCCAGTGTTTGTGATTTAATTTTTTTGTCTTGGAAAACTATTTTCTTGGTAGCAATTACTTCTGCTAGAAAAAATTCAGAGATTCAAGCCCTATCATTTAAACCAACATATCTGGTTTTCCATAAAGACAGAGTTTCACTTCATACCAATCCATCTCATGAGTGGCCCCTCAATCCTTCAGTGGCGAATCAGATTTTCAACCATTGGGGTCAGCTGTCCTGCAACCGTTTTGCCTCTCCAATCACCCACAAGTGCAGCAGGTATTTCAACTTGATGCCCCCTAAGGGGGAGTCTCCAAGGGCTGCTGTAGTCCATGATTGGCCTCTGGGTCTCCTCTACGCTTACCTTCCTGTTCCCTTAATACCCAAGGTTTTGCAGAAAGCTCAATACCCAAGGATATCTCTGATCCTCATTGCCCCTTTCTGGCCTCATCAACCATGGTTCTCCTTCATCAGGTCTCCTCTGACGTATCTGCCGTGCATATTGGATCCCTGTCAGGATCTAATTTCTCACCCGTTGGGGCTCCCTCTTCCAAATCTTTAGACTCTTCACCTAACAGCTTGGTTTCTCCAGTTCCAGGGATAATTAAACAGTCCAGGCTAGTATCCCCCATTAAATGCATTCTTTTAGCCTCCCAAAAACCTTCTACCAGGAAAGTATACAGCAGTAGATGAACAAGGTTTTCCATCTGGGCCAGAAGCAGGAATCTGGATCCTTTTTCTGCCTTGGTCCCTGATATACTTTTGTTTTTGTCCTCCCTTTTCCAAGAGGGAGCAAGTTTTCCTACTATTAAGCTTCAGTTGGTGGTAATTTCTAACTTTCATGAGAGTTCTGAACCCACCTTTTCATCTAGGCTTTGTAAGGATTTTATGAAACTGTTATTCCTCTTCATCCTCCAGTTAAGGGCCCTTCACCTCCTTGGGCCCTCACATTGGTTCTGCAGTCTCTGACTAGGAGCCCTTTTGAACCTGCCAGTTACTGTGACCTCAAGTTTCTGTCTTGAAAAATGGCCTTTTTGGTTGCTATCACTTCAGCTAGGCGGGTTTCTGAATTGCAAGCTCTTTTCATTACTCCTCCTTATATGATCTTTCACAAGGACGGGGTATCTCTGAGAACGAATCCTTCCTTTTTACCCAAGGTTGCTTCTGAGTCGATCTTTAATCAATACCTTCATCTTTCAGTGCTTTTCCCTAACTACTCCATCAGAGGGGAATATATCCTTCATACCTTGGATATTCACAGACAGCTTTGGTTCTACTTGCAGGGGACTAAGAAATTTCATAAGTCAGAACAACTTTTCATAGCCTTCTCTAAAAACAGGCATGGTCTTCCACTATTGAAAGTCACAATTTCCAATTGGATTTTTAGTTGTATCTCTATGGTCTACAATCTGAATCAACTGGAGATTCCAGGTCATGTTAGAGCCTGTTCAGTCTTTGTAGCAAGGCTTTCTACTGATGATATATGTGCTGCTGCCACTTGATCTAATCCTCACACCTTCATATCCCTTTACAAAATGGATTTAGTTTCCATGAGTAGGGCTTCTTTTGGCTTCACAGTGCTCCAGCATGTCCTTTCTTGAGGCCTCCCAGGATGTTTGGTAGCTAGAGATTCTGACCCTGTGGTGATGAATGAAGACATGGATAACATTGAATAAAGAGTTTTATACTTACCATAACTTGGGGTCTGTGTTATCTTATGACTTCATTCATCACATTTCCTACCTGCCATCCCTCTACTGGTGGACTAGTGGGGGGAGTTGGTGTGGGTTTCTCTCTACCTTGGTAGGAGTAGCTTAGAAGTATGATGGCAAACTCAATCTGGGGATTAGAGAGCAGCAGGGCATTATGGGAGAGGGACGAGCAGAGTCTTGGATCCATCTGTTGTATATTTTTGCCGCTCAGATCCGATGTCGGATCCAAGACCCTGTGGTGATGAATGAAGACATTGGATAGTACAGATGCCATTTTATGTTAAGTACATAACTCTTTTTTTTATAACAAATTGGGTGTCACTTTACCAAAACTATTGAAAGCTCACTCAGCTAGAGCTGCAGTAACTCCATCTGTTTTTCAGTCTAGAATATCCATGGATGACATTTGTGCAGCAGGGCATCTTGACATACTTTTATTACTCATTACAAATTGGATTTGGTCTCTCAGGGTAGGGCATCATCCAGCTCAATAGTGCTTAGGAATATCCTTCCTTGAGTCCACCCAGGACTATAGGTAGCTGGGGACTGTGTCCCACATGCTGAGGAGAAAATGAAAATTGACAACATAAGATAAAAACGTTATGCCTTACCATAATATTCCATTTGTGTTGTCCATTTTCATTTTTCCTCAACTCCCCTCCCTCCTTCCCCCTGCCCAGGTTTGATTTTTGGAAGAATGTGCCTTTACATTGATTATTACCATTGTTTGGTGTATTTCTAGTTCCAGATACAGTCTACCTAAATATTTTCTCTTTCAATTCTGTTTTTCTTCCAGCAAACTCGATCGGAGGTAATTTAATTAAGTGCATTGTGGGTAAGGACTGAGGTCGAGAGTTTTTGGTTTCCACAAGCTCTGGAAGTGACAGAGTTAGTTCTGAGGGATTGATTCAGAACTGAACCCACACATTGAAGAAAAATGAAAATGGACAACACAGATGGAATGTTATGGTAAGACATGACTTTGTTTTTTATATTAAAAGGGAAAATGTGATTGTGGGAGGCAAATACATTACAGGGACAGCCATACTAAATGCTTAATTTATCTACTAGCCAATCCCAATTATAGAGGCTGTATTGTTTGCTGATCTCTCTGTTCCTCTTGTCCTCCCTAAAGATTTGTCTTGAAAGTAAAAGGTTAAAGTAGTGCATACAGGTTAGAATGGAATCCAGTGCTTCCTACTCAGATGTCCCACATTAACTGAAAAAGAAGCATAAAAAATCATATCTGCTGCTTTGGCTGTCCAATTGGATCCAGATTTCTTTAATGTGCTTCTTGATGAGTCCTCAGACCATCTTTGTGCATTGGCTTGCTCCCTCTGCTGACCCAATCAGAAGCCAATGGGGTGCTGTACCTTTGCATGTCCAGCCCAACCAGTCAGGTGGCAGTCACTGCCATGAAGGAGGAACCAAGTCTGATTATTTCTGAGGGACCTGACAGACTTTTTCAGATTCTGGTCAGAGAGGAAGTCTTGGATTCCTTCATTGAGGTATGTTAGGAGTTGATCCTCCTCATTTTCTGCAAGCTCATTTTCCCTTCAAAGAAAAAGCAGAAGACTAAGCATACCTTTCCTCCTCCCGTCCTGACAGGGATGATTTTTTCTCAAAGGATGTTTAAAGCTTTAGTCTCTCTTAAGCTCCACAATTCTTTCTTTATGCACCTCCTTCTTGTCCTGGAGAGAGAGACATGTTTCTTCAGATGAGGAAAGTTCAGATTCTGAGGGATTTCCTTGGCTTTGCAATATATGTTTGTCACTACTTCTATAAATTCTGATACCCAACTTTTTGCCCCAAAAAGTCTGACAGATTTTGTTGACTCCCAGACTCCAACAAAGTTTTGTATAAGAACCCCTCATCTGACTCTGCTGTTATTTCTTTGAGATCTGATAAGCCTACTACCTTTCTACCAATGCCTTTCCTAACAAGAAGGATAGTAAAAAAAGGTTTATACCGACTCTACTTTTGTCCTCTCTGCTCTTCACTATTAGGCACACATGACTTGGTATCTGTTGTCTTTGTTGGGAGACATTGGTAAATTTTTATCTGACATCCTTGATTTTGAAAACGTCTTCTGCTGTTTCTATATTGAATTCTGCCACTCGGGTACCTAAGCTTTCTATTAAATATAGCTATTCAACTGATGCCTCTTCTAGAGCAGCTACTACTGGTTCAGTTTTGTAGAGATTTTCCTGGAATAGGCTTTAGTCTGTTCCTGAGAATGTTAAATCCAAACTGTTAGCTTCCCCTCTGGATAGCGATATTTTCTTTGGTCCTGCTGCTGCTGGCTTTTTCAAAACTCTTCAGGAGAGGAGAAAAGTTATGTAGGACTTTAAGCAAATCTTTGTGTCTCCTTTGCCAAAGATTCAGAGAAATTACCCTTCTAAGGATGGTTCTTTTTTTCCGTAAAGAGCAGAAGCCCCCCAAAAAGGGTAAAAGATATTAAAAAAAGTCTTAAGACAAACCCAAGCATAAGGGGGTCTAACCCCCCTTTCCTTGCAGATCAACCTCCTTGTGACTATCTGCCTCTGCCTCCCACAACCTTTCCTCAACATGGTCTGCTCCTACCCCCTCTGTCAAAGAAGCTTTCCCTATCATTTCCAGTTTGGAAGTTGATCACCACCCACAATTAGGTTCTTTCAATAATTCAGCAGTTACGCGTCATCATGGTTTTCTCTTCCTCACAAATCAGACATTCTTCCAGTTCAATAAAACCAGTTCCACTTAATTGTAGAGTTGTTTCTTCAGGGTACAATATTAGTAGTACCTTCTCTTCAGCAGGGATCAGAGCTCTATTCAAGACTGTTTCCCAGAAAAAAAGGGAGAATGAAGACCCATTCTGAATTTGTCCCTTCTCAAATTATTCCTAAGATTTTCAAAATTCAAAATGCTTACTCTCCAGTCTCTCCTACTCATGATTCTTCCTCAAGCATTCTTGCTAACCTTAGATAGCTTATCTTTATGTCACAATCCACATGGATCACAGACAATTTTTAAGACTATCTGCTTCATTGTATCACTTTAAATTTAGTGCTATGTTTTTGGGCTTTCTACTTATCCAAGGACTTTCATAAAGTGTCCAGCTCCTGTAATTGCTTTCTGCAGGCTTCAGGGAATGCAGAATCCAATGTTGTCTTTTCTGTCCATCTCAGCTATTAGGTATAAGAAATCTGACCAGGTCCAGTCAATTCTGGCAACTTTCAGATTCTTGGATTCAAGGCTCATGCTCTCTTACCTATCCAAAATTCCGCTCCACCTTCACAGTTCCCCAGATCTTATTTGCCACTTGAACTGATGTCCCCAAAACTCAGAGTGATAGTCATGGTTTATCTTCAGTGTTTTTGCATGTGAGTGAAGTATTTGGTTATGTTTTGAGATTTGATCTTTTCTATTGCTTCATAGTGTTAAACCTTTAGCCATAGTTTTTGAATAGTTTACAATAAGTATTCCTACCTTTTCCTCTTTCTAACTGGGACTATATTCAAGCAGTATTATCAGAAGAGGATGTGGAAAAGATGATGCAGATGTTCTTGAGGACTCTGATACAGAATGGGGGGTCATTTCCACTCCTCCTACATCCCGGGTATTGGGACCAGGCCTTTTCACCCCTCTCTTTGTTGCTCCTTCCCTGATCTTATAGCCTTGGACCTGAACCTTTCCTGCAGGATGTCTTTGTGGGAACCAAATGTCTTTGTTCTGACAGTATCAGACCTCAGAGGGATTCTGAAACTAGTAGGTTGGTGTGTGATGGTTGAAATCAACAACTAGACTCTCTGATTTGTCAGATCTTGTTGGTGTATCAACTCTAAATAGCTTGGCCCTGGTGTGTCCACTTCAGAACCAAGCTGACTCACATCTCAGGAAGGTCTCTTGTCAAGATTCTTGGATCCCAAGATGACTCCTTCAGGACCTGCTTCGGCTACAGCATTCAAGACATTTGAGGGGGATCTCATTACCTAGAGAAGCAACATTCTGCCCTTGGTTGGCTCCATCCCAATCCCCTCTGGTGTGTGCAGTACCTCCTCCACATCATCCTCTCACTTTGAGACAGTCAGCTTCAATGGGCCTCAACAAGGTTCATGAGACAAGTTGCCTTTTATTTTCTGACTCGGATCACCCCACCATAGAGGAGCACAGGAAGCACTCATGTAAAAAGGAGGCATTTAGACTCCTCATAATATTCTCAAACTGAAGATACTAATTTTGATGAAGGGGAATGTTCCCCCAAGCAAGGTCATCCCCCAGCGGACATCCTAGAATTACTCTGGCAAAGGGAGGGGCTAGTCCACTGATGCCCCTTCCTAAGAGAATTCAATATATCTGATATTGTTAATTCTCATTCATTCCTTGCCCATGGGTATCGGTTCCGACCTCGGAACCAAGCCGGACATTTTCCAAGCTCACATCAGCTTCAAACTCTCGAGCTAAACTCTTACCCACAATCCCCCTCTCCCTGTTGCCTCAGATTCTGTTTGCCGCATTGCCATTTGGTCGTGTCAAGTGGCTTCTCTTGAGCTAAGTACAGTTATTTGTTGTTTAATAGCCATTTATATTACTTTTCTATCAGAAAAGTTTCTATTTTGTTGTCTCTTACCCTATCACATCTAGCAATCATACTTTCTTCAGGTTTTTCTTCTCTTTTCTCTACCTTTTTGCCACGAGGTATTCTCCCCTTACCATCGTTGGTAATCCTTCCCTTTTTCTCATACCTCGGGTATTCTTTTCTACCATTGCTAGTACCGTTTTCTGCTTTCTAATTTAGCTATTATGGCAGATAAGAAAGGTAGTCCGGGGTTTAAACGGTGTTCTGATTGTGGACACAAACTACCTACTTCTGATGTACACTCTTTGTGTGTTTATTGTTAGGGACGCCCCACTTGTCTGTTGACCCACCCTGTACTATTTGTGAGAACTTTTCAAATAGAACCTTGTTAGAAAGGAAAAACAAGCTGTTACTGAAGGGACTTCTTAAATCTCCCTTTTCAGAGACTATTTCTGGGTCAGAGGCCTCAACCCCTCCTAGAGCCCATAAGAAAATCTTGGCTGTTCCTACCAAGGCTAAATCTTTGCCTTCGTCCCCGGCTGGGGACTCCCGCCAACCAAAACCTAAAAATGCTAAAGTTTCGGCTCCGGAGCTTACTCAGTCAGCTCCAGTGCTTTTAGTGCCTAGACCTTCGGCACCAAGGCCTTTGACTCCATTAGTGATCTTGGCTCCATCTTCTCCTGCAGCCTTCACTATATCAGCACCAAGGGGCTCCTCGGTTCAGACTAGTACCACTGTATCGGCACCGACCATTCAGTCAGTGCAGACCTTCACCACGTCGGCTCACACATCTTGCTCGGAACTGACACCTTTATTGTTGACTCCAGTTTTGTCGGTTCCATCTTTGGTACCGACAACCACTTTGGCACCGATCCCTGTGTCGGTGCAGACCATGACCTCGGCACCGATGACTTCATTGGTACAGACACCCATAGTCCAGTCTCTCTTGGCACCATTGTTCTTGGTGCAGACTGGTGAGATGGGCACCGAGTTTGCCTCTTCTGTGAACAGGCCTGGTTCTCCCTCAGTCTCCATGAGGTCCACTAGAAGCCTTTCCGAACATGATGTGTTGCGTCTTGTGGATCAGGTGCTCTTGGCCAGAGGTATCCCACCCCCCAGGAACTATCCTTCCTTGGGAGGTGATCACCCGTCTCCAAAGACCCCTTTTTATTCTCCTCCTTCATTGTCTTTGAAGTCCATGGATAAAGCACAGTCTTCACCTTCTGGGGTTCCCTTTATGGATCTCACTAAGGAACCACAGTTGCCTTCATGGCAGGAAAGTTTTGCTATGACCCAGGATGTCAGTTGTGACATGCATAGTTTGCTGCTCCACAGCCATCCAGGGACTCTGGGTTGGCAGGCTGAGCCACTTAGGGGAGGGGTGACCCCTGTCCTAGACATTCACTCCTCTTCAGGTGGACCAGCCTTCCAACTGATGGAGAAGGCTTTTGCTGCTGCTGGTGATACTGGACTGTCTATCCCTCTGCCCTCCTCTGGTACACTGGTTTCACAAGTCGCACCGAGTGGACACCGGGTGCAAGGGCCTCAGGACATATTCCCACAGGAAACCCCTTTTCGTTTGTCTTTCCCAGCTTCTCCCACTGAGGAAGTCCACCAGAAAAGTTTGTGTAAGAGGAAACAGAGGAGTCTCTCACTGAAGGCACAGATTTTGATGAGAGGGAAGGATCCCCTTGGTCACCCTCTGAGGTATCCTTTGGTGATATCCTCGAAATCTTGAAACAGAGAGGTGACTGGCAGTCCTCTAATCTGACCTCTGAGGAATCTGTGTTCCTGCAGGCCTTTCGCGCCCGGCCCCCTACTTCCTGGGTTACTCCACCCGCTGATGAACTTGTCCGGCTTGTTGTGCAGTATGCTTGGAAGGCTCCTGACACCATCGAAGCTATTCCCTGGAGGCCAGATAAGATTTTGTCCCCTCCTGCTATGGATCCCCATTGGTCAAAAGGTTTTCCTGTGGATGCTTTGGTGGTGGCGGCCACAACAAAAAAGGATCTGGCAGAAGAAGAAAGCCAGACTGTCCATCCGCCTAAAAAGAGTCCTGGGCCCTGGACAGGATAGGGAAGTGCACCTTTGCATCAGCGACCTTTACTATCAGGTCCCTGAATTATATGGCACACTTTACCAGGCTTCAAAGGGATCTGATTTCTGAGCTTTCTAAAACCTTGGCTGGTGCCATGTCTGATGAGGTCCATGACAAAGTGGTCTCTCAGCTGGCCACCATTAGGTCAATATCTAACTCCTCTATGTGACTGATATCTCACGCATCAGAAGGAGCAGCTAGAGCAGCGGGTTCAGCTGCAGTCTTGAGATGACACACCTGGATGTGCTTGTGCAATTTCACGGAACCCTTTAAGGCTTCCTTTCTTAATGATCCCATTGAGGCCTCCTCATTGTTTGGACCCAAAGTTAAAAGCACACTGGCCAGATGTGAACAGGACAGTAAGACCCTTTCTGCCGTAGGTATCCGTTATTCTTCCCCTCAACGTGCTTTCTCCCGAAACCAAAAGAGTGGGAAGATATGGTTCAAGAAATCTCAGAGTCCTTTCCGTGACACACAGGCCAAGTTCTCCCCTAGAGGCAGAGGGGGAAACTCACAGGGAAGATGGTCCTTTTGGGGCAGAGGGGGTCCGTGTATCCAGGGTTCCAGGGATTCTTTCCCTGGCCAATCCTACCAGCGCTCCTGAAGAGCAGCCCAACTCCTTTCCTCTGGGGGTGGTTGGGGGATGTTTCTCTTTGTACCCTTCTGCCTGGTTAACCATCACCACCATTTCTTGGGTACAAAAGATTATAACCAGAGGTTATCATACCCCCTTCAATCTTTGTCCTGTCCCTTCAAAATACTTCCTGATGTTCCACCCAGTCAAAGGGAGGAAGCAGCACTAGAGATAGAAAAGCTGCTAAGAAAGAGAGTCATCCAAATAGTCCCTCCAGACCAGATGGGATCCGGATTCTACTCAAGACTATTTTGGTGCCAAAGAAAACTGGGGACTGGAGACCAATTTTGGATTTCAGTGTATTGAACAAGTTTGTGAGAGTACAAAAATTCCAGATGGTCACAATACAGTATTCTCCCGCTTTTGGAAAAAGACAATTGGATGTGCTTGATAGATCTTCAAGATGCGTACTACCACATAAAAGTGGACAGGCCATCAAGAAGATTTCTGCACTTCCGTGCGGGAGCCAGTCACTATCAGTTCAGAGTGCTGCTTTTCGGACACTCTACAGCCCCCAGAGTGTTCACAAAGTGCATGGCATACCTAGACAACTGGATCATTTCCGCCCCCACCAGACATCTACTGGAAGAAGCCCTGGCATTCTCTCTCCTCGCTGCACAAAGGCTAGGCATAACCATAAACTGGCAAAAATCCAATCTCACCCCATCTCAGTCGACAGAATTCATAGGGGTTATCTTGGACACAAAGAACTGCAGAGCTGCTATTCCAGAGCACAGAATTTTAAGGATAAAGCAACAACTGATTCCAATCCTTTCAAGGGAGAAATACACGGCTCACTCGGTTCTGCATCTGTTGGGTTCCATGTCAGCCTCCATCATCATTGTCCCCCTGGCCAGGTTTCACATGAGGCTTCTACAATGGCTACTGCTCACCCAATGGTATCCCTTTCAGCATCCTCTTTCAGCCGTAATTTGAGTAACCAACAGGTGCAAACAGGATTTAAATTGGTGGATGACACACAATCTGTCACAATAGTCTTGCCCCTTCTCCCCCAGCAACCCAAGGCCATAGTGACCACAGACGCCTCCCTGATGGGGTGGGGGCTATGTCAAGGACAGACAGTCCAAGGCACTTGGTCCGAACTGGAGGCCCATCTGCATATAAATGTTCTAGAGCTGAGGGCGGTGCCATCCGCTGCTGCCATCTGGGACAATTGCAATTCAATCAGACAACATGGCGGTGGTCTGGTACATCAACAAGCAAGGTGGAATCAAATCTTACCCCCTGTCGAGAGGCCATGAGGATATGGCAATGAGCGATGGCTACCAATCACTTTCTTCTAGCAATGCACATTCGCGGGAGTTCTAACGTGATAGCAGACAGACTCAGCAGGTACATTCTTCAACCTCACGAGTGGTCCCTGAATCCCTTGATAGTGGCGGAGATCTTCCACCGCTGGAGCCGTCCTTGCTGCGACCTCTTTGCATCCCCGACCAAATATAAATGCAGCAATTACTTTGCCCTGATTCCCCCTCCAGGACAGTCACCCAGGGACGCTCTAGTCCATGATTGGCCCTTGGGTCTTTTTTACGCATTCCCTCCCTTTCCCCTCATTCCCCAGTTTCTGAAGAAAGCCCGTCAGTTGAAGGGCAAGGTGATCCTCATAGCACCATATTGGCCTCGACAGATTTGGTTCCCCTTCCTTTGGCCTCACCTACTAGATTGACCATGGATTCTCCATCCAACCCCGGAGATGATCTCACATCCACAGAACCTGATTAATCCCAACTTGAACAGCCTGAAGCTCACTGCTTGGCTACTCCAATTCCCTTGATTGCCAGGCAGAATGATCTTTCTTTACCTGTACATGACATTCTCATTGCATCTCATAAGTCTTCCACTAGAATTACTTATCTGAGCAAGTGGAAAAGATTTACCTGTTGGCTGAAAGATAAACAAGTAGATCCCTTCTCAGCACCAGTGTCGATAATACTAGACTATCTGGCCGACCTTTTCCAATCGGGTCTGTCGGCCTCTACCATTAGAGTTTATTTGGCTGCAATTTCTAATTTTCATGAGGGTGTCCAAGATTCCTCTCGTATGTCCCACAAATTGTGCAAGACCTTCATAAAAGGTGTGAATCATCTGAAGCCACCCTTTAGAGAACCTATTCAAACATGGGATTTATCATTAGTTCTACAAGGTCTGACAATGCCATCTTTCGAACCAGCCTCTTATTGCGACCTCAAGCATTTGTCACAGAAAACCTTGTTTTTGGTCGCCATTACTTCTGCAAGACGTATTTCTGAGCTTCAAGCTTTATGTATCAAGAGTCCATACTTGATTTTTCATAGAGATAGAGTGTCTCTGAGAACTAATCCATCTTTTCTGCCAAAAGTGATCTCTGAAATGTCCATTAATCAAACCATTGAATTTCCCGTTTTCTTTCCCAAACATTCAAACAGAGGAGAGTATTGCCTACATACCCTAGATATCCACAGGCAAATCTGTTTTTACCTAAACAGAACTAGGTCCTTTCGTAAATCTGACTAGTTATTTTTGGCCTTTTCTGGACCTAGATTAGGATCTGCTGTTGCTAAAGTCACATTAGCTAGATGGTTGAAGGACTGTGTGACCTTCATTTATACACAATGTAATATCTCGTTGCCTACTACCATGAAAGCTCATTCAACAAGGTCGGTGGCAACTTCTGCTGCCTTACCTTCATCAATCATAACGAATTGGATTTGGCCTCCAGGGGAAGAGCATCTTTCAGTTCTATGGTGCTCAGGAATGTCCTTCCATGAGAGCCTCCCAGGAATAGAGGTAGCTAGGGACTCTGTCCCATGTGTAAGGAATGAACGAGGATTAACAATATCAGATAAAGAAGTTATGTCTTACCATAATGTTCCATCTGTATTGTTGATCCTCATTCAGTCATTACGACCCTCCCTCCATCCCCCTCCTGTGGTTTCTAGTGGATCTCACTATCTGGTTCTCTTAGGTTATTTGACTGGAGGTAGCCTCTACCTTCTTTGACTTGCAAACTCAGTCTGAGGTAACAGGGAGAGCGGGATTGTGGGTAAGAGTTTAGCTCGAGAGTTTGAAGCTGGCACGAGCTTGGAAAATGGCCGGCTCGGTTCTGAAGTCAGAACCGATACCCATGCGTAATGACTGAAAGAGGATCAACAATACAGATGGAACGTTATGGTAAGACATAACTTCTTTTTCTTGAAGCTTTTGGACATGGCCCAACTACCTCTTGGGAGGTTCCCCTGGGCAGATGATTGATCTGGTGTCTCAGCAAACATGGAAGGAAACAAACATGGTCTCATACCCTTCAAGCCCAACAAGATATTAATTTTGCCATGGGATAGGCGTCACTGCAGCAAGGGGATATGCAGTTGATGCCAATGCAGTGGCCAAAAAGAGAGAAGTATTCTACCATCCTTCAAACACTGAGTTTCAGAAATTGGACAAATTAAGAAAGCAAACATGCTGCAGAGATGTTAGTTTTATGCTCACTGAATTATCTTGCAGATTTGACAAAATTTTAGAGGGACTTGGCCATAGAGCTGTCCAAGTCCTTCTCTGCTAGCATGACAGCAGAGTCCCACAAAACAGTATATTAGCATTTGGAGACCTCTGCTTCTTTTGACCAGCATAATAGATGGCACATCTAGAGCTTCAGGCACCAGCTTTGCCATATGCCAACATGCCTGGATGCATCTGTGTGATTTTGTAGAAAACTTCAAGATGTCCTTTTTTAATGCTTCCTTTGATGGGTTCACCCTTTTCAGGCTCAAAGCTAAACGTACTCTCACTGGGAGTGAACAGGACAGTAAAACCCTGTCTGCCATCGAAATCCATTTTTCCACCCCTCAAAGGACCTTTTGCCAGAACCAAAATGATGGGAAGTGGCAATGGTTCCATAAGTATTTTGGCTTTGCATAGGATACTCCAGGAGACAGACCCCTCAGAGGCAGAGGTGGGAACAACACTGGATGTCACCCTAAAGCAGAGGTAGTCTGCATAACTCGGGATTTCAAGGCCCATTCGCTGTAGATCCTTCCAGTGCTCCTGAAATGATGCCTGACTGCTGAAATATGGAGACAGCTGGGGGCACTTCTTTCTGCACCCCCATGCCTGGTTGGCCATCACTCCTGATATGTGAGTGCAGACAGTAGCAACCAGAGGCTCTGTCATTCCCTTTACTTGCTCTCAAAAAATGTCACAAAGAAAGCGTCCCAATGTTCCACCCCTTCACAAGAAAGCAGCAGTTCTAGAAATGTTAAATGTGCTAAAAAAGCCTTAAAAAATAAATAAATAAAGAGCAGTGTGATGCCCGGTCTGCCAGCTCTACAAAAGTGGTGACCTGACATCCATTCACCCACTTATGAAAATAAGTAATCAGTTCAGCAACATATTCACAAGCACTTTCATCTGCCTTGCGTTTATGCTCATGAAACTTTTTGCTATAAGTTTCAAGTGTTAGCTTAAAGAATTCTAACAAATAGTTGTTAACAGCAGTATAATTAAAACAGTCGTCAGACATTTTGGATAAAGTAGTTACAGCT
Source organism: Protopterus annectens (assembly GCF_019279795.1). NCBI lineage: Eukaryota > Metazoa > Chordata > Ceratodontiformes > Protopteridae > Protopterus > Protopterus annectens. Next base: position 1,526,178,300 of record NC_056743.1, on the reverse strand, counting down.
TTACCATGGAGTAAGGGGGCCAGGAAATGTACCCAGAGCCTTTGGTCAACATCATACTGTTTACATACCCTCTCAAACATATGAATGAAACTATCAAAATTATCCCCCTCTGTAAACTGCGGAAGAAATTTACTGACCTTTTGTGCTTCTGGGGTCCAGTTACTCCCTTTCTCATTACCTCCATGACTGGCAGAGACTCAGAATCTTTTTTCTCATGCTGCCTCTGCTGCTCCTTTTCCACAGCTTCCATTTCTAAACACCTGGCCTCCAACTCAAGTCTCTTTAGCTCCAGATGGATTTTTAAGTCCTCTGCACAAAGGTTGAGCTGTCCATTCCCTGAATGTTGTACATCTTCATGGCCAGTCTGATCATCCTCCTGGTTGCTGTTTTCTGATGCAGCTGTGACCAAAGCTGCAATCATGTCTGCCTTAGTCAGGTTTCCCTGCACCAGTCCTTTAGCCTGGCACATCTCAGCCAACTGGCTCCTTGTCAACTTTACATACTCCTCTGCTGACATGCTTGCCTGCTCTCCCTGACTAACTTAGCTCACAAAATAAATAAAATAATTGTGATCTGAACTCTGAATATTCACTGCATGGCTGATTTAGAGTACAAAAAAACCTTCAGTGATCACTGTACACAAGCTACAGGAATTCACTATCCACAGCACTACAAGACAATTAGTATGTGCCAACCAATTAATATGTGGTGTGGATATCCCACCACTGCCAAACAATTAATATCTGATGCCCGTGCACTGGCCCAGCAATCAAAGAGCCTCAATCCTTACCACTAACACCACTGAGGGGCCTCCGCATTGGGAAGTATAACAAATACACACAATAAAGTACAATTTCCCTTAAGAGCACACGGAGATCACAGTCAGTCTGGGGCTGGTTTCTCCCTTTCTCTCCAGATCCCTAATAAGACTCCCCACTGGCACAGCTATAGGGTCCAGATCTCAGCCTAGTGGTCAAGCTAAAACCTCCAGCACCCTCGCTGTCCAACCAGTGCTTCGTGTCCCTGCCCAAGTAGCTGACACACACACACACATTTTGAGAAATGAGTTATATACAAACACACAGACACTCCTGGGGAAGGCTGGCACAGGCTGTCCAGCTATGCCCCGTCTGCCCAGACTATACGGTAGTACCACTTGCCACCAACTACTAATAAGGCCCTTATCAAAGGGTGCCCAGTTATTACTGTGTAATATTATTATCCAGCTGGTAAATGTGATGAACAGCAAGGCTTATTTGGAATAGCTTGGATAGTATCACTATATACATGCAATGTACTCTAGAGCTTAAATTATCTCTACATAAAACAGCCACAGTTGAAAGGTTTACAAATATTTAATAATAATAAGAACACAAGACAATACTTCTTACTACACAGTGCTAGTCAAGAGTTAAGAGATCACAGAGAAATGTATTTATAGGTTCATAGGTTCATAGGTTTATTATTCAAGTTTGATGACCAGGGAGGTCCACTGGGCTCAGGGAGCCCGTTTTCAGTAGAGGCCTGGGGAGAAAAGCTCCAACAATACATAGTTACATGAATAATTACTAAGAAACTTTGCATTACTGACAAATAAACAGGTAGCATTCATAAAGAAACAAACAATTATAAGTTTGTTTAGGTGTAAAAGACAGGCAAATGGCCTTGTGGCTAGTATAGTTATTTATACAAAATACAAATGAGCAAGGTAACCAGGAGTAAAAGCGGAGGAGACCTTGAGAGTTATAGGTTGAAGAGTACAGTTACATATCCTGTTTGAGTAAAGGTGAGAATGAAGAAGAGTTTTAAAGTTTTTGAGGTCATCGCAGGTCCTAAGAGTGGAGGGAAGAGCATTCCATATTTTGGCTAAGGTGAAGGAAAGCAGAAGTTAACCAGCTGGGCACTTGGGTTTATGGATGGTGATTAGGTTTTGGTGGGTAGATCTAAGTGTTTTATGGGGAGTATATGGTTGTAGGATATTGGATAGTGCAGGGCACTTGGTAGGTTGGAATAGTAGTCTATAGGCAGTCGTGATTTGGAGAAAGTCAAGTTGGTTATGAAGTTCAAGCCAATTTAATGAGTGAAGGGAGGAACAGTGATGAGAGGAAGATTTGGCTTTGGTAGCAAATCTGGAGATTTTATTGTGACATACTTCTAGTTTGGAGGATAGTGAGGAGGATAAATTAGTAAGCAGGGGGGCACCATACAGTAGAGAGGGAAGGTGATAAGTAGTGGCAAGAGTTAGTCTGGTAGCAGGAAAGAGGAAGTGGTTGTTTCTATAAAGTAGGCCGAGTTTTATGTGGGTTTTATTTATGTTTAGCTGGATGTGAATATTAAATTTTAGGTGTTCATCAATGGTTACACCAAGAAGTTTGGCAGAGGGAATGACCTCTAAAATGGAGTTGTTATAGCTGGTTATTTGGAATGAATTTATATCAATAGGGGAGGACTTAGAAGGAGACAATGGAAGGATTTTAGTTTTGTTAGCATTTAATGAGAGGTGATTTTGGAGCATCCAGTTTTCAGTAGTTTAGAAGGCTGTTTGTGTCAGTAGTTGAAGATCTGTTGAGAATAGAAGGATTTTAGTTTTGTTAGCATTTAATGAGAGGTGATTTTGGAGCATCCAGTTTTCAGTAGTTGAATAGACTAAATTACCAGAGTCACGGGCTAAATTGACAGTATGTAAGAAGGAGAGAAGGGCAGTGTTGCTACTATGTCCTGGGCGGAAGCCGTGTTGGGTAGGAGAGAGTAGCTGATGTTTGGTAAGGAATGGCAAGAGCTGAAGGTGGATGCATTTTTCAAGGAGTTTAGAGAGAGGGGAAAGGATGGCTATGGGCAGAAATTAGAGACGTTACAGTTTTTGCCACTCTTGTGAAGTGGAAGAATATATGCAGAGCACTATAGTTTGGGTACATAGGATTCAAGTAAGAATCTATTTATCAGGATGCTAATAGGGACAGCAATACCATCTGAGGCTATTTTTAAGAAGGAGGAGGGAATGTTGGGGGATTTGGAGCAAGGCTTTAGTTTAGAGAGTAGTTTATTAGGTAGGTGGAGATGGGTTTGAGTTCGAAAGTAGGGGGGGAGAGGAGGGAGAGGATGTTTGGGTGGGGTGGGGTTGAGGGTTGTTGTTGGTAAAGGTCTTGGTTAGCTCAGTAATAGAAGTGGTGAAAAAGGTGTTGAATAGTGAGGCAATTTCAAGGTCAGATTTGCTGGTGTTGGGGCAGGGATTGTTTTTAGTACCTGGCCTAAGGAGGGAGTTGATAGAGTTCCAAAATTGTTTGGGGTTTTTTGCATGATTTGTTTGCATTTTGATGTAGTAGGACTTTTTATCTTTGATAACTTGTTTTTTGGCAAGGTTTCTTAGCTGTCTGTATTTAAGTAAGATGTCTGGTTGTTTAGTTTGGATGCATGTTTTCCAGGTTTTATCTCTTTGTAGCATAATCTTTTTGGTGTCTTTGGTAAGCCACTGGGTGGTCTTAGTTTTTACTCTTTTTGTTCTTACTGGAACTAGGGAGTTAAGGACATTTAAGAAAATTGAATTGAAAAAGTCAATGGCTGAGTCTAATGGAAGAGTTTTCAGGGGGTTCCCATTGGTATTCCTAAATGAATCAGAGAAAGTAGTAGGGTTAAAGTTAGAGAGGTTCTGAGTGTGGATTAACTGGTGGGAGTGTGGGGAGGTGAGGGAAGCTTGATGGGTGAAGGCAGGGAGGTGGTCTCCTAATGGGTCTGGTATGACACCAGATTGCATGACTTTATTGGGATGAGATACTATGATCCAGTCTACTATGGAGCCTGGGGGTTGGTTTTGTTAGGTCTAGTGATGGTGTTAGTAAGTTGAGTGTAGTTAAATATGTTGATTGATATGGTGGGGTTAAGGTTGTTGATTTTGTTCCAGTCTATATTTACATCACCCAATATGTAGGTTTCCAGTTTAATATTTGAGGAGGCCCATGAGAGGATGTCTTCCATGGTGTTGGTGTTGTTACCTGGAGGAATATAGAGGGAAATGAAGCAGATGCTTTTATGATTGTTAATTTTTAGAAGGCCTGCTACAAGTTCAGCATTATTGAAAGAAGGGATGGGATTAGGATATGGAGTAAAGAACAGCTGGTTGGAGTAGATTAGTGCTACACCGCCACTGCGAATACTTAGGTGGTCGGATCGAAGTGAATGAAATCCGGGGGGAAGGAATTCAGAGTCACTTATGTGAGGTTTTAGCCAGATTTCAGAGATGGCTACAATGTCAAGTGAGTTGTGAGTGAGCCAGGCATGAAAGTGGGTTGTTTTATTTTTTAGGCTTTGGGCGTTGATGGTGAGGAATTTGAGGTATTTATTGGTGGAATTATTGTGGGAGCTAGTGTGGTTAGTAGGAGAGAAATCTGGTCCTGGATTAGGGTGAATGTCACCGGCTAAGCAGAGGTAAGTGAGATAAGGAATAAGTTGTTTTGGTTTGTACTTAGTTAAAAGTGTCTGGTAATGAAAAGGTTTCGGTTTGTAGTATTTAGTAGTGATTGGGAGAAGTTTTACTTTGAAGAGGAGGGAAGGGTGGGAGGGAACTAAAGAGGCTGAGATGTTGTGGAAGTGTGTTGTGTGGGGGAGGTGGAGAGGAAGAGGTGGAGGGTGTAAAATGAAGTGAGTATAGGAAGTGGCATGGTATAGAGGAAGTAGAAGAAGGATGAGGATGGATGTGGAAATAAAGGTTTTAGGAATAAGAGAGAGCATGATAGGTGGGGCCTGTTGGATGTAATAGAGAGGAGGTTAAGGGACTTGGGAGGGAAGGGGTGTGGTAGTGAGAGGCAGGTGAGGTGGAGGGAAAGTGTTGAGGATTAGTTGGTGGTGAGATGGAGGGATGTTAGGAGCAGAATAAATGTATACCCAGGTAAAAGCTGCACTCTCTAAAGCCAAAAACACAGCATCCATGGGAACGGACAACATCCCAGGCTGTGTTTTACATGAACTTCAGAATGAACTGGCTCCCCACTTAAGCACCATGTTCAATAATAGCCTCGCATCAGGCTTTGTGCTTACTGAATGGTGCACAGCAACAGTTATCCCAATCCACAAAGGGGGAGCCACCACTGATCCTGGGAACTATCGACCTATTAGCCTGGCGAGCCTGATCTGCAAGGCCATGGAATGTATCATCATGGAACTCATAAACAAAGACATTGGTAACCTCCAAACTCTGGATCCCACCCAGTTCGGGTTTGTGAAAGGCAGATCATGCCTCTTGAACCTGATCGACTTCTTTGAGGCAGTCACCAAAGCTGTAGATGAGGGTAAGGTGGTTCACACAGCCTATCTTGACCTCGCCAAGGCTTTCGACACCATCCCCCATTCTGGAATTATAGGTAAACTTACTAAACTAGGTAAGGACAAGAAGGCATTTTTTTCCCCCTTTTAGCTAAAGAAAATATGGATGGAAGGGATGATGGGGAAATCAGGCCTAATAGTTTTGGATGTGTATTAACACTGACCTTTACCTCTTATTTTTATGATATTAAGAACATTATTAATAAATATTGGAGAATATTCCACACGGATCTTGACATGGAAGAAAAAATAGGGAACAAACCTATTGTGGTTTATAAAAAAGACACCTCATTAAAAGGAATATTAGAAAGGAAAAACAAGAATTCTAAGCAGCAAGGGGGTAGTTTCAGGTGTGGAAGATGCCCCCAATGCCCTTATATGATAGAGGCTGTGAGCATCAGGGTCAAGAGGTTTGGGAGTATAAAAACAGCGAAAAATCATTATTTTTATAGTAAAGGGGTTGTATATGTAGCATTATGTGACTCGTGAGTGTTACTACGTGGGAAAAACAAAGAACGCACTTAGATCAAGAATTTACCAACACCTTTATGATATTAAACATAAAAATGAAAAAAATGCCCTATATAAACATATTAATAGTCACCCTCAACATGGGTTTAGGTTTTTTGTTGTGGAACATGTTGATTTGGGACCACAGGGGGAGACCAGTAGATGATTTTTTGGAGTTTTTGGAACTGAAGTGGCAAATAAAATTAAATGCCTACCAAACCCCAGGGTTAAATGACAAGATTTCCTTGTGCCCTTTGTTGAGACTTAAATCAATGTTCATGCTGTGAACTATGTATGAATTTTATAAATTTTATAGATGGTTTATTAATATTCATTAATATTTGTATTAATGTTTTAACAATAATAACTTTAGATCTCTTATTTTTATTATATGTATTTTCATACTGTTTGACATGAATATACACATATATATTTATACATCAATGTATTTTTAGTATGTATTAATATTAATGGCACTATATGGTGAGGAAATGATGTAATGTCTATTGCAGTGATTGGCCAGGGGATATTATTTAAACTGGAATGTTTTAACATGCTGTATTCTGAAGAAGTCATATACCTGACAAAAGTGCTACATTAAAAATCAACTGGATTATTTTATTATTTTGTTGTCATTGCTGCCTGGTGGAGTGTTTGCCTGGTTTTATTAGTTTTTGGCGTAATTTTCTTAGTATGTCTAATATGAATGAAGGTGAACATTCAGCTGGCACTGATGGCTCGGATTTGCAGGTCGTTCTTAGGTCTGTATCTGCACTTATGCAGACAGTTGCTGATCTCTCTAACAAAGTAGACAGATTAATGATCGACTGTAACACTGGTGACTTAAATCAAGGAAGTATTGGGAACTCGCAACAGTCTGTTTTATCTTTATTAACTCCTGGCCAAAGGACTGGTTCTCATGACGACGCTGGAGAGGGTTGCTCTTTACGCAATGGATTTCAAACACTTCCGGTTTCACCAAGCTTGCGTGAGGTGCGGAACTACGCTAACCTGAACTTCTCAGTGGAGGAATGGTTAAAAACAGATTTTGGGCTTGATCAAGCGAGGAGCAACAATCCCAGCCACCAGGGTACTTTGAATCAACAACTCTTCGCTTTTAAGGACTTATTCTCCAAATATAAAAGGCTCCAAGTAGAGAATGAATACCTTTTGGAATGTGTTAAATGAGAACAAATACCAAAGGGATTACGGCTTTGGAAATACCCTACCGGCTTAACGAAGGACTCGCCTCTTCATAAAGAACTTTTGCGGTTCTTTAACTGACAAGGCTGTGAGTTATTACATATACTTATCACTGAGAATAATATGAAAATGGCTTTTAATGTATTGGACTCTAGCATAAAAAATGATCTATTGTTTGATGCAATGAGGTATGAGTTTCAAGCTGTGTTCACTAATGTAAATACTGAATTAGCTGAATTAAAAAATAGGAAAGAAAATAAGTTGTTGAGGGATAAGAATGACTATGAGGGGGGCAAGGCATATCTTGACCCACCGAGGGGACAGCAAAGCCTAACTGTGGAACACAGGAATGCACCAATAGAAGGTTATGATACTGAAGTATTTGAGGAAAATGACACTAATACTGGATCCCCTTTAAGCCAACCTGCCCTGAGGAGATCGGAGAGATTAATGAACCAGAGGCAGGGGAGGCAAGGGTATGGCAGATATGTGAACAATTTTCAAGAAGCTCCACGGAGGGGGAGATGGGGCCCCCACTGGAGATAATTAATGATTGTGACATTATCAACTCCAATAATTGTAACATTATAGTGAATGGAATTGGAGATTTTAGTATTTATAACTTCAGCCAGGTTTCAGTAAATACTGAATGGGCTGATTTGCTCTCAAAGGGACTTAATTTTGTATCAGAAAAGAATGGTAGTATAGTAGATGTTATTTTACAGTTAAAATTGTTCACTAGGAAAATGACCTTGGCTTTGTACTTCTGTAATTCCAACATAGGGACTAATAGTGAAAGATTACGGAGACCCAGCACTTTTTTCCTCCTCCACATACTTTGGTACAAATATTTGAAGGGCTATGTCAAACTGAGATTAGAGGGACATTACAGAACAATAACAATACCTCTGAGATAAAAAAAAACTGTCTGAGAGAGAAAAAACTGTATTGTACAATATTATAGGGCAGAAGGAAATTAGAATCATGAAACCTGACAAGGGTGGGGGTTTAGTAATCATGGATTATAATGATTACAATAGTAAAATGTTTGAGTTACTATATAGTGATGTTTATTTAGAAGTCTCACGTAACAAACTGGATATAGCCTACCGTAATATTGACTTGGACCTTGAACAAATGGTACTTAATGGGCAAGTTACTTTGGAGACTTTTGAATTTTTAGAGACCAAACACCCTAGGATCTCAATGATATTTGGGATCCCAAAGATCCATAAATCTATTTCTGATCCACCAATGCAACCAATAGTAGATGCGAAAACATCTAAAACTTTTCGTATAGCTAAATTCATTGATGAAAAGGTCAAACATGTTTTAGATGCACGGGCCTCAATAATTAGGGACTCATGGGATTTTCTTAGGAAAATCAAACTTGAAATGTTTGATGATAACCTGATTCTTGTTACTATAGATGTTTGTGACTTATTTTCAGTAATACCACATCAAATAGGGCTCGAGTGGTTTTATGATTTTTTTATGTAGTAACACACTAAACTTGCATTTTATCTGTCTTTGGCCTAGCACTCTTGTGTGGGGTCATTTACTGCACTGTTATAACTTGTTGATACTTGTGAACCTCTGCTATCTCTGAAAAAAACAAAAAAAAAAACAAAAAAATCTTGCTTTTTTCCCACTTTTCTGAGATTTAAAAAAGTTCAGTTACAGGCTTGCTGTTCTTGAACTGTTTGTAAGTTTCTTGGAGGCCATTTTTTGCTTGGGCTAAAGCCCAGAAAATCACAGTGAAAAACTTCTCAAAAGCGAACTTCTCACTTCTCAAAACCGAAGTGGAATCCTTCAAGGCCCCAGGGCCAGTGGAAACTACAGCCCAAACTTCAGAATCCTATATAAATGCATTCTACGGACATCTCCAGGAATGCATGGATCATGCTATCCCAAACAAAACCAAGACCCAATCATCCAAAGGCAGGCGTCCAGTCTGGTGGACCCCTGCCATAAATAAACTGTACAACAGAAGGAGGAAGCTACTACATGATAGAGCAAAATCCCTAATAGGGAAGGCATCTCTGATCAGTACTAGCAAAAATTACGATCCTCATAAAATCCTCCAAGGCCAGCTTCGAGAGAAAAATTGCACAGGACACCAAAGACAATCATAAGGCTTTTTCAGTTATGTTAGGAACCTGGGATGCAACTCCCAGACTTGTTCTGAGTTTATTCTAAATGACAAAAAATACACTGAACTCACAGACATCGCCAATATCATGGCAGACAGGTTCAGTGCAAACTTCTCCACCCCCTCCCCCCCAAAAGAGCAAGTATCTATCCCGGCAGAGGGCTGCTTCCCAAACATCTCTGATGCTCAGGTGAAGGCTGCCCTCTCCAAAGCAAAAAGCACTGCTTCCATGGGACCAGATGGCATCCCAGGTTGCGTCCTACATGAACTCCAAGAGGAACTAATCCCTCAAATAAAACAGCTATACAATCTCAGCCTCACTACAGGATATGTGCCCACAGAATGGCGTACAGCAACAGTGGTCCCACTCCACAAAGGTGGAGCCTCTACGGACCCTGGAAACTATCGCCCCATAAGCCTGACTAGCTTAGTCTGCAAGGCTATGGAGAGGATCATCATGGAGCTCATAAACAAAGACATTGGGGACCTACAGACACTAGATCCTACCCAGTTCGGCTTTGTCAAGGGCAGATCCTGCCTTTTGAACCTAGTTGACTTCTTTGAAACAGTCACCAAAGCCATAGATGAAGGGAAGGTAGTCCACACAGCCTATCTGGACCTTGCAAAGGCATTTGACACAATACCCCACTCGGGCATCATAGATAAGCTATCCAGCTTAAATATAAACCCCTATGTCACAAGATCGGTCACAAACTGGCTCAATGACAGAACCCACAGAGTGAGAGTTGCTGGAGCCATGTCAGACTCGAAACCGGTCACAAATGGCATCCCACAGGGTTCTGTCCTGGGACCACTCTTGTTCGGTATATACTTTTCCGAGGTACATGTGGGCAAATGTGGGAGGACTATGGCTCACCAAGTTCACAGACAACTACAAACTGGGCGCCATAATCGACTCTCCAGCTGACACAAACATCCTTCAAAAAGGTCTCAAGAGACAGATAACTGGTGCCAGTGCCATGGTTTAAAGCTAAATGCCAAAAAATGTATAGTCATACCCTTTGGCAAAAACAATGTGCCCGCAAATTACCACATAGGCGGAAACTCATTAAGTACAGAGAAAGTTATTAGGGACTTGGGGACCCAAGTTGATAGCAATCTCTCCTTTGAAAACCACATTGCCAAAGTGGTTTATAAGACCTTCTACATAGCCCACCTCATCACGAAGGGTTTCACATCTAGATCAAGAGAGGTAATCGTGCCCCTTTATTCATCCCTCATCAGGTCCATCATAGAATACAATTCCCCTTTTGAGATGTACCTTACCCGACACCTGCAGCAATTAGAAAGACCCCAAAAGTATCTCACCAAGAGGATCAAGGGTCTCAAACAGATGCCATATGCTGCTTGGTTAAAAAAACTCCAGCTCTACTCAGTTGCATACCGCCTACTTCGAGGCGATCTATGACTGACATACAAAGCTATGTCAAATCCAGAATTAATGGACATGCTCCACCTCAGTAAATCTAAATCCCTTAGAGCCACACGCTTGAGGGACTTGAACCTCAGCACAGAAATAAATAGAACTTGCTGGAGGGACAGGTTCATAACCCAGAGGCTCCCTTCGCTCTGGAATAGAATTCCAGTTCATGTGAGGCAGAGCACCTCACTGAATCTCTTCAAGAAGAATCTCGATAGGTGGATGGGGGATCGTAGGTTTGTCCCAGGGATTACTCCCGTGTCACTATTAGACAGAGGCACAGTAAACTAAACCTTAAAAAGGGCACAGTATACTCAAATCAAGGGGTGGCGTAAGCCATACAGAATCGGGCTAGGCTTATAATTGCCCCAGGGCAGATAGCCTAGTATGAACCTATGAACAATATTGACAATTCAGGCTTGTATGGAAATTGTACTTGAGAATAATTTCATTACTTTTGAAGGGCAACTTTTCAAACAAAGGCAAGGTGTTGCAATGGGTGCTTGCTGTGCTCTAGTTTTTGCTAATATTGTATTAGCGCAATGGGAGGACTTGTATGTATTTAATTCTGAATTCAGGACTTCATGGGTGCTGTACAGGCGGTTCCTGGATGATATTCTCCTGTTCTGGAAAGGGAGTGAAAACGACCTGAACAGGTTTTTCACTTTTTAATGAAACAACTACTTTCTTGAGATTCACCATTAATAAAGAATTGGATTTTGTAAACTATTTTGATGTGACCATAATGAAAGATTATGAAAGAAAATGTTTTACCTCCCGACTGTTTAGGAAACCAACATATTCAAATTCCTTATTGCATTTCATGAGCTGGCACCCATTGCATCAAAAGAAGGCACTGGTAAAAGGCCAATATGTAAGACTGGCCAGGATGGTGTCTGAGCCTGATAACTTCAAAAGGGAATGTGACACTATGAAAGATATGTTAGAAAAGAGAGGGTACCCTGAGGTGTTTGTTAATGATATTGTTGTTGAGGTGATAAATAAAAGGATAAGAGGGCATTTTTTCCCCCTTTTAGCTAAAGAAAATATGGATGGAAGGGATGATGGGAAAATCAGGCCTCATAGTTTTGGACGTGTATTAACACTGACCTTTACCTCTAATTTTTATGATATTAAGAACATTATTAATAAATATTGGAGAATATTCCACACGGATCTTGATGTGGAAGAAAAAATAGGGAACAAACCTATTGTGGTTTATAAAAAAGACACCTCATTAAAAGGAATATTAGAAAGGAAAAAACAAGAATTCTAAGCAGCAAGGGGGTAGTTTCAGGTGTGGAAGATGCCCCCAATGCCCTTACATGATGGAGGCTGTGAGCATCAGGATCAAGAGGTTTGGGAGTATAAAAACAGCGATAAAACACTATTGTTATAGTAAAGGGGTTGTATATGTAGCATTATGTGACTCATGTGAGTGTTACTACATGGGAAAAACAAAGAACGCACTTAGATCAAGAATTTACCAACACCTTTATGATATTAAACATAAAAATGAAAACAATGCCCAATATAAACACATTAGTAATCACCCTCAACATGGGTTTAGGTTTTTTGTTGTGGAACAGGTTGATTTGGGATCACGGGGGGGCAGTAGATGATTTTTTGGAGTTTTTGGAACTAAGTGGCAAATAAAATTAAATGCCTACCAAGCCCCAGGGTTAAATGACAAGATTTCCTTGTGCCCTTTGTTGAGACTTAAATCAATGTTCATGCTATGAACTATGTATGAATTTTATAGATGGTTTATTAATATTCATTAATATTTGTATTAATGTTTTAACAATAATAACTTTAGATCTCTTATTTGTATTATATGTATTTTCATACTGTTTGACATGAATACACACATATATATTTATACATCAATGTATTTTAGTATGTAATAATATTAATGGCACTATATGGTGAGGAAATGATGTAATGTCTATTGCAGTGATTGGCCAGGGGATATTATTTAAACTGGGATGTTTTAACATGCTGTATTCTGAAGAAGTTATATACCTGACGAAAGCGCTAAATTAAAGATCAACTGGATTATTTTATTATTTTGTTGTCATTGCTGCCTGGTGGAGTGTTTACCTGGTTTTATTAGTTTTTGGCGTAATATTCTTAGTATCACTAAACTAGGTATAAATCCCTACGTCACAAGATGGGTTGCCAACTGGCTCACCGACAGAACCCACACTGTAAAAGTTGCAGACTCCAAATCTGACCTCAAAGCAGTGACAAGTGGAGTACCACAGGGTTCTATCCTGGGACCTTTCCTGTTTGGTATCTACTTCTCTGAAGTACAGGCTAACACAGAAGGCCTCTGGCTAACGAAGTTCACAGATGACTGCAAACTAGGAGCCATAGTAAAGTCCCCAAATGATGTGGACATCCTACAGAAAGGCCTCACTGAGACAGATGCCTGGTGTCAGAGCCATGGTCTCAAGCTCAATGCCAAAAAGTGCAGTGTCATCCCCTTTGGTAAAAACTCTGTACCTATGAACTACCGCATTGGCAGCAATCTACTTAACACTGAATGTGTGATAAGAGACCTTGGGACCCAGGTGGACAGTAGTCTCTCCTTTGATAGTCACATCGCCACAGTAGTCAGGAAGTCCTTCTACGTGGCACACCTCATCATAAAAGAGTTCTCATCCAGGAAAAAAGAGGTCATTGTTCCCCTCTACTCGACACTCATTAGACCCATTATAGAGTACAACGCCCCTTTTGGAATGTACCTCACAAGACATCTGCAGCAGCTGGAAAGGCCACAGAAGTACCTCACAAAGAGGATTACTGGCCTGAAACAAATGCCTTACACTGACCACCTCAAAAAACTCCAACTTTACTCCGTAGCATATCGCCTACTCTGAGGTGATCTCTGCCTAACATATAAAGCTATGTCAAACCCAGAGCTGCTGGACATGCTACATCTAAAGAAATCCCAATCCCTCCGATCTACATGGTCTAGGGACCTAAACCTTGTCACCACAATAAACAGGACATGCTGGAGAGATAGATTCCTGTCCCAGAGACTTCCCATACTCTGGAACAGGCTACCCATCTATGTCAAGCAAAGTTCTTCATTAGCACTCTTGAAGAAAAATCTTGATGAGTGGATGGGAAATAGAAAATTACACTTCGGGGATCACTTCTGTGTCTCTGCTCGACAGTGGCACAGGAAAATAACTTTCTTGGGTGGTGGAAGCCAGGGAAACTTGTTGGCTAGAATTATGTAGGCCCTTAGGCCGATAACCTAGTGCCTACCTATGAACCTATGAACCTGTAAGGAGCACTGGGGGTGTGTGGGAGTTGGGGGTAGGGTAGGGGAGTGGAGTGAGCCCGCAGGGCGAACAGAGTGGGATAGAGCAGCAGAGTGAGAGTGACCAGCTGAAAAAGTATCAGCGCCACTGCTGTTCAGGGTTGAGGTAAGCAGGTTGTGCAAAGAAGGACTTTAAGAAAGAATAGAGTTACAGTATGTAAGAAATGTAAGGGGAGTTTTATTCCTAAGTTTGTTTAATGTAGGGAGGGGTGGTTCCTGACAGGTTTGGAGAGTATTTTAAATGCTTAAAATAATACAGTAGAAAAGTTCTGACATCAATACATAAAACAGCTAGACTAGACTTACTATTTCCTATCTATATCTAAGAGCAATCACAGCTCTAAAAATAAACTTACACATAGAGCAAGGCAGTGCTGGTGATGTGAGTTCTGAAAACAAATGCAAAATGCTCCAATTCTCTCTCTGTCCTTAAACTTATAACACAGTACCACTGACTAATTTCAGATTACATCATTATTTTCTGTTTCCCAGGCTAACAGAAACTCAGAGTTTAGCAGCCATTTAGATCTTGCAACTGGTCAGGAAGCCAGAGCAATAAAAGACATTATATATGTAAATTCTAGCCATTACCTCCGGGCTCAAAACAATAGGAAGAATTCCTTCATTCAGACACATTGGCTCTGAGTTTTGAGATCAAACAATTATACAATGCTTGACTTATCAGCTTTCCTCCAGCAGAGTGCAATGTGGTTACATTTTTGAAGTTCAACATTTAACACCATGTTCTTCCATTTAAGAGAACAAGCCTGTGGCTTATATTAATATTTACGAATGACAGAATTATCTGCAAATTTCTATCTGGCTTCACATATCTTCACAAACAGTTAGAAAAGTGAGTCTGGGAGGTCCCACCAGATGGATGCAGGTCTATTCAAGATTCTTTTTGGTTCTGAAGAAAAAAGGGACCTCAGGCCCATCTTACACATCAGCCACCTAAATCAATTTGCGAAATAGACAACCTATCATATTGTCATGGTTCAGTCCATTTTGCCTTTTCTGAGGAATGATGACTGGATGTGCTCATTGAACCTGCAGGATACCTACTATCACATAAAAATAATCAGGTAGGAAGTTCCTTTGCTTTTGGCTGGGAGCCAGTCACTTTCAATTCAGAGCACTGCCCTTTGACCTCACCACTACCCCGGGTATTCAACTCATAGCAGTAGTTGCAGCATTTCTGAGACTGCAGGGGTTCCTCAAAGATAGCCAGACTTCCAGAATAAAGAGTAGTTACTCTTTGTCAACAAGCTTCCTTGGTTCTAGCCTACCAAAATCCCACAACGAGATGCATCCTTTCTTTTGCACTCAAAGGTGTTAACAAGTGTGTTCCTCTTCTTACCATCATCTGTCATTAATATAAAACCACTAAAACAATGAAAGCAGTTTGTAAAAATATATTTATTATCAGAATAGATAGCACATCTAAATTATACTAATAAGCTTAGACCAATACTAACTAATATGGTAGAACTACAGAACTAAACACATGGACCAGGTCTTCTAGAACATTCCTTCCAGTCATAGTTCACTTTTTAGATTGACAGTAGAAATGTGCAATTATTATTCAGAGACTGTCGGTCAGCATATTTCTCATGTACTCTGCACTTTCTTACAGCTTCATTCACATAGTTACACAAACAAAGCTGCATTCAATACAAGACCTGCAGCAAAATAAGGCCAAACAATAGAGACATATTATATTTCTAGCTTCACTCAGGCACTCAATGTTTCTTTGTTTCATAACAAAGTAGTATTATGAGCCTTATCTAGCTTGCCGCATAAACATGTTTCTGGCCTGAATTACAGAAAAACATTTCATCAATTGTAATGCCTGAAATACTGCTACTAAAGACAATCCATCCTGGCACTTACACCTATATTGAAATATAACGATATATAACATATGCAGCATCCATCATCATTGTGTTTTATGTCAGGTTCCACATGAGGGTATTACAGTGGAGTCTTCAGCACAGTGGTCCATTTTTCTTCATTCTATACACTTTGAGTTCAGAGGAACTTCCTCATAATTCTATCCACATCAGTTTCTGTCAGGCTTCTGGTATACCTAACAGTTAGACTTACTGAGATCTACAAAAGCAACATATTCAGTGGTGGCTAAATTCTCCTCTTGTCTCTCTAGGTTGTCCTTTTGTTCTTCTTCCTCCTCCAGCAGTCACAGTACCCAAAAATTTATTTTATTTATTTATTTAAAATTTGATTGCCAGGATAGTCCGACTGGACATCAAGTATTCGTTTTCAGCAGAGTCCTGGAGAGAAAAACTCCATAAGTTTACAGAGAGAAAAAAAATTTACAAAAAAGACATTACAGAGTAGTAGCATACAGATTGTAGACTTTATAGCAGTTTAGTCCACAATAAGAGGTTATTCCCCTTTTGGTTGAAAATACAGATGTACAAAATATACAATGAGAGTAGATAAGAACCAGCATTGCAAGATATTTCACAACTGAACAAGAGTATGTATATATATATATATATATATAAATATATATATATATATACACGTTTAAGTTTCCATATATACATTCAAGCAAATAGACATGTAAGAGCATATATATATATATATATATATATATATATATATATATATATATATATATATATATATATATATATATATATATATATATATATATATATATATATATATATATATTTATATATATATATATATATATATATATATATATATATCTACATACATACATACACACACACACACACACACACACACACACATATACATGTACATACACTCATATATAGGTCATTTTTCAGCTCACACATGGATAGGTATAGTTAGAGTGTGTTGTTTGTGTTGTCCAGGACAGATGGGGTGTAGAAATAGAGAGTGGATGAGGCTTCAGGGGGTCAATTACAGTTGCATAGATGGTTGGTGAAGAAGTATTGGTGAAGATGCTTACCTTCTGGGGTGTGGGTGCATTTTGAGGGAAAGACCATCCAATAAATATGTTCAGCAGAGGCTGATATTCACCTCAATGTTCTGGAGATGAGGACAGCTCTTCTAATGTTTCAGGCCTTCCAGGACTCCCCCTCTCCATGAGTGTGATCTCTGTTCAGACAGACAATATGTCAGTGATCTAGTACATCAACAAACCAGAAGGATCCCACTCATACCCTCTATGTCGGGTGGCCATGAGGGTTTTGCACTGAGTGATGCCTTCCTAGTGCTTTCTGATTGCAATGCATATCCCAGGAAAAAACAGTTTGTTAGTGGACAGATTGAGTAGGTCAATTCTTCTGCTGCACAAATGGTCTCTCAGCCAAACACTGGTTTCCATGATTTTCAGCCACTGGGGCCAGTCCTGTTGCAGCCTAATTGCCATCCCTAACCAACACCAAATGCAAGAGCTTCTTTGTCCTGATTTCCCAGAAGAGACAGTTCCTGAGGGACACCCTAGCCCACACCTGGTCCCTTCAATATTTCCACCAAACATCTTTATTAAATTTTCACACATGACATAGGCAATCTTACATTTATACAAATGAAAAACAAACATGACACCACCTTAATTGCAAACAGTATACATCACAGACACCACTGAAACAACTGTAGTTGTAAACATTATACATCACTTATAATCTGTCCAGTCATTGTCAGTTAAGCATTATATGGCTCATTCAAATCCTGCCTCTTAAACCTCATTCCTGCTCTGCATATATTGTTCCACAATTACCATTTTTAACTATGTAGTTTGCTCCCTCCCTTTTCTAAAGATCCCAATTACACCCAATTACAGTAGTTTTCTCTCTTTTACTATATTTACTCCTTCTAGTAAAGTTGGTCTAGACTTTGATTTCCATTTTCTAGTAATTGCTTTTTTGACAACCACCATAATTAGACTCAGCAAGGCTTTACTATGTCTAGGCAATTCCGATTCTGCATAAATAAAGACTTTTGGCTTTTCCTGGTTAGGGATCGCCACAGTGGAACTACGGTCTGCTCATGATTGGAAGTGGATTTTTATGGTGCCGAGTCACCAGCCTGACGCCTAATCTTCAACGAACGCACGCCCATTCATGCTCGCACCTACCTGCATGTCTTTAACGTCACTCAACTGTGGGGAAGACATGTAGACTCCACAAAGAAGGTGCTCCAGCTGAGAATCGAACAGGAGAACCTCTTGCTGTGAGCTGACAACACTAACCGCTACACCACCACGGCTTATCATAACAACAAAAAAAAAAAATCATCTCCCAAGTCAATCCAGTCTGCCCATCCAGCATCTCCGACAGGGTGGTCTGCAGGGAATCCCTAAAGTCTGCCAGCTCATTACACTCCCAAAAGATATGTTCCCAGCCACGTCTTTCTTGCCTGTCACACCTCCAACACTTGCTATCCACCTGAGGAAAAATTCTTTGGAGTCTACTTGGGGTATACAAATACCTATGTAAACACGTCCAGGCAAAGATCCTAAATCTTCTAGACTTTGTTGCATATTTGGGAAGTATACATATAGCCTCCCATTGTCTGTGAATAGCTTAGCCAATCTCTCTTCCCAATCCTTTCTAAGCTCCACTGAATGATTCTTATAATTATCATGCAGTATTTTATATGCTTTACTAATTATTAGTTTTTTAATGGCATCTTCTGTTCTAGATTCTATTAAAAACTCTACCAGGGTTGGTCTTTCATTCAGGAGACCACTGTTTCTTTCTCTTTGCCTACACTCTGATATCAATCCTTGAGAGAGAAGGCAATATCTAACCTGCAGTCCAAATAAATTATTGGCCTCTTCCCATTCTATTACCTTTCCCTTTCTAGTTATTTGCTCCCAATACCTTGGTTCCTTTGTCAGTTTTCTCCAATAAATTCCAGCCCCCTCTTGCCTATTATCTGTATCCCTGACCACAGTCATCCCTATCAGCAAGATCTCTTTACTCCATTATCATGCTGGTTTGGTTCTTAGAATACTCCCTGCTATTTTATGAATATGATACTCTATGATTTTTGTTGTTCTCCTTAAGAGTCTGAATCCAAAATCCCAATCTCTCCTTATTTCTTGAGCTTTCTCCCTGTATCAGCATCATTCCTTTCCACTTTGAATGATAGTTTTTTGCTTGTGCAATGTACAAGTGCCTTAACTATGTTCTGTAAAATGCCCCCTCAAATTGGGTAATCCCTAGTCCGTCCTGTTCTATTGGAAGAATCAGCTTATCCCACTTGACCCTTGCTGTCTTTTCTTCCCAGATACAATCCTTCAACTCTTTTTTAATTACTATCCACAGCTTCTCCTGTGGTTGTTAAAAATATGCCTGATCTGTGTATAATAATAAAGGGATTAAAAACATTTTAATGACTTGTATTTTAGTATCCATATCCATATAACAAAGCTTCCATTTTCTCAGTTATTGTATTCTCTTCTGTTCGGTCTCTTCCCACATATCCTTAGTTGCCACAACAGAGTCATTTCTAATCCATACTCCTAAATACTTCATTTTATCATGCCCCCAAAAATATGGATCCTGTTGGACCAATTTGTGTGGGTACATAATTTACTGCTATTGCCTTTGTTTTAGCTTCATTAATTTTGTATCCCTAGAAGAGTTGAAACAGTCTTAAAATGTTCCACAACACTGTAATGTCCCTTTCATGTTTTGTCATGTATAAAATAATATCATCTGGAAATAGAGCCAGCTTTTCCTGACTACCATACCAGTTATATCCTCAAATTTCTGAATCCCTTATTTTCTTTGCCAGTGGTTCTAAATATAATGCAAACAACAAAGGGGAAAGCCGACAGCCCTGCCTGGTTACTCTGCTCAAGCAGAAATTATTGGAGAGGACCCCACCTACCTTAATTAGCACCTCAGATCCCTTATATATTCTTCTAATCAACCTTATAATTGCATCAGGGAAAGCAAATGCTTCCATTGCCCTGCTCATGAAGTCCCATTGTACTCCGTGAAATGCTTTCTCTGCATCAAGACCCACCATTAAACATTGTATTTTCTTACATTCTGCTTTCCTCTGGATCATCAATGTTCTGTTAATATTGTCAAATGTTTGCCTCCCCTCCACAAAGCCACACTGTTCCATATCTATCAATGTTGCTATTACTTTTGCTATTCTTTTAGACATTATAGACATAAACACTATAATAATGGTTTAATATTGAAATGGGCCTGTATGAAGCTGGATCTGATAGATCTTTACCATCTTTAGGTATTACTGTTACCACCACCTTCTTCTAGGATGCTTGTACTTCTCCTCCTCTTAAAATACTGTTAAACAAAACCTTCCAGATCTTATCAGTTTTTTCCCTCAACTTTCAAACCTCCACAGGAATACCATCTTTTCCTGGGGACTTTCCTGTAGATTGGTTATACATAGCCATTTTTATCTCATCCCTTCCTATCCTAACTGCTAGTAATTGAGCCTCATCTACCTCTAACCTGTACATATTTAATTCTTCCATAAACATTTCCATGTGTTCCTTTTCTTGATTTCCATATTTCTCTGCTTTATACAAACTTTCATAAAATTTCTGAAATATTTTTAATACTTCTACAGGGTCAGTTATCTTCCTTCTTATAGGTTCCCTAAGCTTGGCGACAGCCCTTTCCACTTTCTGTTGCCTGAGTTGTTGTGCTAAAAGTTTTTGTGCTCTAGAATTATTATCAAAAAACAGTTGTTTAACAGCAATCTTTCTAAACTCGTGCATATTATCGAGGTAATCCCTTATTTTCTGTTTTTCTGCAGCTGGTCCTTTTCTTATTCTGAGATTCCCCCTATTTTGCAGTACTTCATTTGTCAATCCCTCTAAATAATTCTTGTTACTATTTAACCATATCTCCCTTTCTTTTATTCCCACCCTCGTTTTAAACTTCACTTTAATTTTATCCCACTCCCTAGCTATGTTTTCAGAAGAAATTTGTATATTCTCTAGTAGCTCCTGAATTAATTCCAAAACCCATTCCTTGAATTCCTCTCTTTTCAACCGATAGGTGGGAAAGTGCCAGTGTCTCATTTTTATTTCATTATCTTGCATTTTTATTTTAGTTATTATTTGTGCATGATCTGAAATAGTTATTGGATGCATTTCAAGACCTTCAATTAAGTGTACATGTTCCTGTGAGGTATAAAATCTATCTAGCCTAGCCCAGTTTTTGTATCTCAGTGAGTAATATGTAATTTCACTCCGAACTCCTAGTACTGAATTCACATCTTCAATGCCAAACATTTTCATAAATGCCTTCAAAAATCTGCCCTCCTTTGTTATATTTTCCCTTCTAAGCCCCCCAGACACATCTTCACTGTTACAAACCCAATTCCAGTCTTCACCTATAAGTAATACTTTTTGCTGAAAGCTGATTATTTCTCCCAGAGTTTTCTTAAGCTCCATTATAGCAGTTTTAAAGGGGAGGTAAATGCATGCCAGTTTAATCCTCCTCTGTAGATAGTAGCCCCTTAGTACTTTGTATCTTTCATTATTACCTTTTTTCCTGTTCTATCACTATTGGTGCTCCTCTTGCAATTAATGTAAGTACTCCTCTTTTCCTTTGCCTCAGATATTCCACTGAAAAACCATACTGAAAAACCTTTTTTCATCAAATTCACATGTTCTTTTCAGTCGTGTCTCTTGTAGCATAGTTATTTACACTCTACATATTTTAATATAATTCACTACTCTTTCTTTTTTATGTTTCTCTCTCTGTAAGACCATTCAAATTAAAGACAATATAGAAAGCATAATTTTTCTTATATAGTTATTATTACCACCTTTTATGTATAGCTGCTTTTTTATTAAATGTCTATCTCCAGCTTTTATGTTACATAACCAGGTTGGTCTTTTATACAGTTGTTTCATCATATCCACTTGTGCCTATGCCGGTTTCACTTTACAATCCCAAAACACTGAAATATCGAAATTCAGTATCTCGAGACTGTAAGGCTGAACACTGAAAAACCCGAAACCCCAAAAGCGCGAAATTCAAAATCATGACTGCCCACATACACACTCCACACACAAACAAGCACACATACACCTTCCTCCCTACACTACAGACCAACAAAACACACACAAACACAATGAAACAAACACACACATAGACCCTACATATAAGCAGGGGGACAGGCTCCCCTGAGCACCCCATGTGGGGGGCTATGGCCCCCACACTCCCACTACTTATATATACTAACTCCAAGATCACACTAAAAATACAAACACAAATACCACCACTACACATTCTACACTCCCCTTGCACAAACACACATCACATACATACAAATACAACCACTTTCCACACTTACACACTCACAATCTTACCTACCTACCCTAACCCACACGTCAAAACTTCACACGCTCACACACACTAAAATCCTTACTCAAAACCCCTAGTAAAACATCACTTACCTGAATCTCCAGCTACATCCACATACCACACCGCACATCATCAACACATGGACTCCCACATCACGTAAGTGACTCTACAACCACAAATTCGCCATTTCCGCATTAAGCATTTCCGCATTTGGGATTCTGCACTTTCGTGCAAGTGAAGTTTCGGTACTTCGGTCTTGAGCTACTGAAATTTCGATATTTCAGTAGTTTGAGTTTCTGAAGTGAAATTGTCTATGCCACATCTTACATAACTTTTTGTTTTTAGAAAGCCCTCAAACAGAACAAACAACCCCCCCAAAAAACCTTCCTAAAACCAATTAACACACATAACTACGTCCATCTTCAAATATTGAAGTTTTTATTCCTAATAAAAACATAAGTTCTAAGTTGATAGCTACACACATAGGCTAAAGTTAAGCAAAAAGAAAGGTTAGTCATGCTACGATGCGTGGTACAGCCTGTGCTACTAGTAAGTGCTATTTGATTTTGTATGTCTTTATAGTTTTCCCCATTGAGAAAACACTTGAATGCTTTCAGTAAGCAATTTCTCCAAGCCATTTCTCTTTATCAAATTATCTTCTAGTGACACGCAGACCGGACACAAAACTGCTAAGGATATATTCTTTGAAAAAAAAAAAGCCTTACAATATTCAATATTCATTTTCATGCTTTGTAATAAACTTGTTACTGGATAATGCCTAGGATTTTAACCCAGGCATTTCTCTATACAATCATGGGAAAAGCGCACTGAGTTTTCTTTTGTCATACTCTTAACCAGACCCTTCTACTCTCCCATCTCCTCCCTTCTTTTTTTTCTATTGCAGTGCCAGCATTTCTTAAAACTGAATAAAGAAAAAGAGAGAAGGGTGAAAAAGAAAAAAAAAAGCACTGGTTTATATTACTATCCTTGCTGCATTTTAAAAAAATACTGGGAAAACTTTACTTCAGGTCTAATTAGTTTTGTATTATCTTTAAAGTTGTCACACCTGGGAAAACCCCTGATTGTTTTCAGAGAACATTATGTTCCAGCCAATTTCTCTGTTATTTTTTTTCTATTCTCTCAGCCAACCCCTTCCACCAGACTGTCTCTAGTTTCTCTTTATCAGATTGTTTCCATGGAGGCGTGAAGACTAGCTGCAGAAATGCTACTTAGTATACATACATGCAATTGCTAGAAAAAAAGCCTCATATTATTCAATATTCTTTCTCAATTACTTGCTCTCTCTCTCTCTCTCTGTCTCTCTCGCTCTCTTAAAACAAAGGTCCTTAGTCAGTCATTTCCCCATGTAAGAATGAAAAATGCACATTAATTTGAACTTTATTAAGTCTTTTTAACCAGACCCCACTTTTTTGATCATTGCATTGCCTATATTTCTCAAAACTGTACAGGAAGAAAAAGAGAAGAGGGGAGAAAAAGAACACCACTTATTTACAATCTCCATTACACTTTAAAATAGTATGCAAAGAAAACCATGCACCACAAATACTATTTAGAAAATAAAGTGTTTTCTTTACTTTTAGTTAGCATTATCCCCCTCTTTCCCTCCCCAAAGCATTTTTCTGAACATTAATGACATGAAGTAGGGCATATACTTTAGAGTCCTCCACACATCAAACACATTTTGAAAAAGTCCAGTATTTCCAGATTTTCTTGTTCTGTCATATTTCACAAATATAATTATTGCATTGTAATCCCACATTGTTACTGATTTTATTACTGTTCTTCTCCATCCCCCAGATCCTGTCTCTGCTTCATTTTCAACATACTCAATTCTTTTAGTCATCTCTTGTGTTACCTTCCTTCTCTCCAACATTTTCTGTTGAAATACTGGAAAAGGTTTGACAGATATAGTCTATCTGTGGTCTTTATTACCAGAAGAACGAGAACCAGAATTTCCTTCTGTTTCACTGTTCAGTTTTTCTCGGACAAACTTTTGTATTTCCTCCTTAGCATGCACTTCATCAAAGAATGATTTTGTCCCTCCAGGGAAGAATACCTGATGTGACTTTGTGATGCACTCTAAGAAGTCTTTTGTGAATGCCCCTTATAATGATTCGACTTTTTTCAGACCCAAGGTCAAAGAGATTCTCCAGAAATTAGGAAGATAGGAGAACCCTTTCTGCCATAGGAATATGTTTTTCTATCCCTCAGAGGACCTTCTCTAGAAACCAGAAAGGGGGCAAGAAGCTGTGGTTCCAGAACCCTCAAGGGTTCTCCCTGGACACTTATAAATATAGCCCCCCATGATAAAGGGTAGAAATTCTAATGGCAAACATTGACCTCAAGGCAGAAGAGGCTTGCAAAATCAGGGCTTTAGGGGTGCCTTCTCTGAGAGACCTTTTAAGTGCTCCTGAAAGTTTGCCTGACTACTGCACCCATTAGCTTGAATATCCATCATTGAAGATGTTTGGGTATGAACAATCATAACCAGACACTATGCCATTCTCTTTATTTGCCTACCTCCACCACAAAAAAATTCCCAATGCTCCATCCTCACAAAAACAGGCAGTGGCAATAGAAATAAAAAGTTGCTAGACGCATTAGTCATACAGTATGCCCCTATCTTTGCTCGTTGCTGGGCATAACAATGAGTCAAGAAAAATTGCATTTT
>NC_056743.1:1525738322-1525848322 GCF_019279795.1 Protopterus annectens | reverse complement strand
CACAGAAAAACATCCAGACCCAGCTAGAGTTTGCAAAACAATACATCAAGTCTTCCAAAAGCATGTGGGAAAATGTGTTATGGTCTAATGAGATCAAGGTTGAAGTTTTTGGCCAGAATTCCAAAAGGTAAGTTTGGCACAAAAACAGCACTTCGCATCACCAAAAGAAAACCATCCCCACGGTGAAGCATGGTGGTGGCAGTATTACACCTTGGGGTTGCTTTTATTCAGCTGGAACTGGGGCTTTAGTCAAGGTGGAGGGAATTATGAACAGTTCCAAACACCAGTCACTTTTGGCTGAAGATGAAGAGGAATTTCACCTTTCAACATGACAATGTCCCCAAGCATACATCCAAATCAGCAAAAGAATGGCTTTACCAGAAGGAAATTAAAGTTTTGGAATGACCCAGCCAGAGTCCAGACCTAAATCAAATAGAAAATCTGTGGGGTGACCCGAAGAGGGCTGTGCACAAGAGATGCCCTCACAATCTGACAGATTTGGAGCAATTTTGCAAGGAAGAGTGGGCAAATACTGCCAAGTCAAGATGTGCCATGCTGATACACTCCTACCTGAGAAGACTGAATGTTGTAATTAAATCAAAAGGTGCTTCAACAAAGTATTAGTTTAAGGGTGTGCACACACAACAAAGTATTAGTTTAAGGGTGTGTACACTTATGTAACCAGCATATTGTACGTTTTATTTTATTTTTTATATATTTTCCCTTAACAGATTTGTTTTCCAGTTGAATTGTACAGGTTATAGGTCACATTACAGGTGGGAAAAGTTTTGAAATGATTTATTGTAGTCTCAGTTTTTTATATCACAAAAACCTGGCATTTTAACAGGTGTGTGTGTGTGTGTGTGTGTGTGTGTGTGTGTGTGTGTGTGTGTGTGTGTGTGTGTGTGTGTGTGTGTGTGTGTATATATATATATATATATATATATATGGCTCAAGTGGACATTACATAGACAAGGCTAGTATTGATACACTAAAGTCGAAATGAAAAGGTCAACATGCTTCTGTACAAGTGGCAAGGTTACTCCTCAGAACGTGCAAAGTTAAAAATAACAGTATTTTTTGTAAGGGGGCAAGCTCCCTTGCACCCCCCAATGTGGAGGGCTGTGCCCCAACACCTCCTCCTAATGATATACTAACTCGGAGATTACATAATCCCCAGGGAATGGCATATTCCCCAACTCTGGGGACTGACCGTTATGGAACAGCTATCGGCCATCTACATTGTTAACCAAGGTGCTTTGACAATACAGTGGTTGATTTTACCTACACTCGACCGATAGTAGGTAAACCATACGTTACGAGGTAGCCCAACCTGTTTGCCCACATATACTGTAGGCTCTTATGCTATGACAAAACACTCAGACAGCATAATACTACATACAAAAGATGACAAAACAATCAAGCAGCATAATATTGCATACAAAAGATGCAGCCATTATCTGAATGCATCTGAATACATTTAATAAATATAGACACAAAACTAAATAAAGGTATGCATTCTCTTGTAAGCAAGCTTCCTCTAAAAACCATGGTTTGCACTGCACATGTTCACACTTACAGGGACATCTCACTGCTGAAAAAGATTAGGGCAAAGGTCTTAAGCCTGCCTCATGGTTATATTCCTGTCACATTTATAACCCTGCTGCCATGATCCTAATGATAAGCACCTGTGTTCACACTGTAACAGATGGTTCAATCTGCAGGTTCTTTAAATACTAACATAAAAAATGCCAAGTTTATTTTCCTCTCAGATTTATGCTAATAAGTTCAAGACTTTGTACCCTTATCTTCCAAAACTTAATCAACAACACAATTTTACCTGTTTAAAAAACATGGATCCTATCTGAAAATTATTTGTGATTAGCACACTCACCCAGTTAACAAAACAAATATATAAGTTTCCAAACTTGCTGTTGGTGTGCGTAGGTTAAGAAATGAGATGTGGCATTCTGTAAGATGTGGTACTTGCATGCCATACAATTGAACCGCATGGTACACCTAATACCCCCTCCACTAAATGCTACATATGACATAAGCAAATTTCAACATGGATGCTTACAACATGACATCCACACAATCATGTCTATTAATTTGGAGATGTAAACAAAACAGCAGGGAACAAATAATGGTATGCAGTTAGTTCTGAAGAAGATGCTGAATTAATTCTTAATGGTGAGAGCCCAAAAATGTCAGCATAGTCCAGCTACATCTTTTCTTAATATTTATTCATGTTTTTATTAACCACAGTACAACACACTGATGCAAACGGACCAGTTTTGGGTTCAGTAATGTGCATACCTTTCAACCTCTTAGTGCAAACATTCTGGACAAACTCAAAAATAATGGAGGGCTAAAGGCACAAAAATCAGGGACAGATTTTAAATATTGCTATTATAAATTTAGAAAGTTGCCAGAATAATAGGTTTTGCATTAATATGCCATTTCTGAAGGATATGTGGTATGAAACTCGAATATCTGTTATTTAATGACTTCAATATGAACATTAGAACACAGACTAACACTAGGGAAGCATTCACAGGGACCATATGATGCCTAGCCATATACACCTGTAAGCAGACAGACTTAAAAGTTCATGCCACTCTAGTCAAGCACTTACCTCCCAAATTGAGCAGGGTTATACATGATAACCCTGATGTACATTTGTGTCTACCCATCTTGTCATCAATATAGACAAAGTAGTACACTGACCTGTAGTGGCGTAGGCTGGCAATATACTATTGGGAACCTATCCCTCCAGTCTTGTTTATGTTTTGGTGTACATTTATGTCTCTAGTGCAGATGCTTGTAGAGACACTGATTTTGCAAATAAATAGGAAGTCAAATAAGACTGGGTCTTTCATGATGTGAAAAGCTAGAAGCAGGACATCTAAGAGCAGCTGGTAAGCTACAATGTACAAAGAGAGTTGTGCTAATCTTTCAAGCTAGCCAAAAGATTCAATACCTTTAATTTTCTTGGTTAGAAATCTTTGGGGCCTCTCCAGCTGAATGACTTGCTTGGATTTAATTCAACGATGGGATGACTTCTCTGGCTCTTGAAGATATTCCCTTGGTAATTAACAGGGCCATATAGATGGATGTCCTGACTATGGAGAAAACATGGATTACTGAATGTCCACCTAAGAATCCCTCTCTTTTATGACTGTCTCTGTCTGAAGAGGAGTACCATTTGTAACATATGAGGTGAGAACACCTTTTTTGCTGAATGCTACTATGATGCACTTTGTTGCATTTAACTTCAGACCATTTTCAATACACCAGGCAAGTGCGTGTTTCAATCCTTGATGGACCTGTTTAGAATCAGTGGATAAGTGGATAACAGTACCCCATATGCAGTCATCAGTAATGCTGGTCAGCTGCAATTCTGGTATATTAGTTTGGATGTATGCAAAATAAATGCCAAAAAGGAGAGGGCCTAGCATGGATTCGTGTGTACATTAAGGGAGTATACCAACAACATTTACAACCTGGGATCTGTTAGACAGCCAATAGGATAGGACAGTGTAGGAGTTACATGGAGTATGTCTATTTTTTCAATAAATCCAGCATGGGGAATAGTATCAAAAGCCTTGACAAAGTCAAGATTAGCAGTGCGCACAGAGTGACCACCGTCTATAGCCTCTGCAGCTTTTTCAAAGAAGCTTACTAGATTCAGTAATCAGGACCTACCCTTCACAAAACCAAAATGAGTGGGGATTAGTTCAGTTAAATTGCCTACATCTGCATAAAATGATTTCTGCTATGATATATTCCATGGCTTTATATATGAGGCTTGTGAGGCTGACGGAAACAATTACCTGTGTCTGTAGAGGGGCCATCCTTGTGCAGGGAAGTCCAATTCTCCCGGTATCAGACACAAACTCTCTGGACAGGCTGAGGTTGAACAGGTTAAGGAGAAGCTCAGATGGTACATACTTGACATTAATGAAAATCCAACCGGGTGTGTTGTCTGGTCCCATGAAAATATTATTTTTAGTCTTTGAAAGGGATTCTAAGACTTGTTCCAAAGTGAACAAGATAGTGGGGGCAACAATGTGGGTAGACAGGATAAAGTTAGCAATAAATTTGCCTGATAATATATTGGCTATATCCTTGGGGGTGTAATATTATGGATGAACTCAGTCCATTGATGGACATTATTCCTTATTTTTTTGACATAGCAGAAGGAAAACTATACTTTTCTTTGTATCTTTACATTTCCTAATAGTGCTCTTATATTCATTGCTGGCATTTTTCAGAGTGGTCTTGAGGTACAGGAATGGAAATTTATTGCAACTTTTTATTTTTCTTCTTTTGTTACACAATGTATTTATATGGGAATTCATCTAGAGAAGTTTATTTCTGTGTTTACCATTATATTTAGGGCAGGGGGGTACTGACTTTCCTATGCAGCTGTTTATGTGTACTGGTAAAAGTTGGAGGTGAATGTGGCAGCCCTCTCAGTTGAGTTTACTTGCAATGGATTGTTGGGAATTTTGTATATCTCTTCTACAGGCTGATGTATATTTGCCCTACAGAAGCGCCTAAAGACGGTTTCATTTGCTGATGGGGTAGAACAACTAGGTCTGACAGAGAAGATGACCAGTTTGTCATCATATTTAACCACAGATGAGGAGATTCGGGGTTGGGTACACGCGGGAACTAGCTTGATAAGGATAAGGTCAAGGATGTTAGAACCTCTAGGGTGTAGTTTTTCAATCTGATGCAGTGCATTGGTATTTAAGACTAAAAGTGCTGTGCATAACTACTTTTAGAGATGCAAGTGTGCCAATCAGTGCTTGGGTAATTGATGTCCCCCTGTCAGAAAGGTATTTGGTTTGATACTTAATGCCTCCTCAACTGTGTTAAGATAATTTCCATAAATCATTGGAACACTGATGGGGATCTGCAGCTAACAATGAAACAACAGTTGGATCTGTTAAAAGTGATTTGGATCTTCAAGTTAAGGTCACAGGTAATCTGATGTGAGGTAATGATGTTTCTAACAAATACAGACACTCCCTCACAGTTACCCAAGACTCTGCAGGCATGACAGGTGCTAAACCCTGGTAGAGACGGAGTGCTGTTACTGCACTGAAACCATGTCTGTGTAACTACACAGATATGAATGTGTTCAACTTGTAGGACAGCCTCATGTTCTGCCATCTTTCTATTTAGACTCATAGCATTGAGTACTGTCATTACAATGTCCAAATTTTAGAGGTTGAGAGCCTGTTATGTAAGAATGTCCAGAAGAGGACTAGACTTAGAGTGGTTTGAAGAATTTTTATTTGACACTAAGCTGTTTTCTAATGATCAAGTATACATTATTGTGAACTTTATGGATACAATGCTCTGCAATAATTTTGCATACTTTGAAGGACAATATTTCTTGCAAAAAAATGGAGTGGCTATGGGAGCAGTTTGTGCCCCCATATTTGCTAGCATCATTATGTTGATGTGGGAAAGGAAGTTTTTATTATCATCCAGTTTTAAGGACACCTGGGGTTTATATTTACGATGTTTGGATGATTTATTTTTTGTGTGGGAGGGAAATGAAACTAACCTCCATAAGTTTATTACCTACATCAACAACACAACCATTTTTTTTAAATTTACATATACTTATGATTTCATGAAGATTAGTTATTTGGATGTGGAGATCCATAAGGACTTGGAGCATCAACAGTATATAAATGATGTCTATAGGAAACCCACATACAGTAATAGTTTGCTTCACTACAATAGTTGCCACCCAGATCATGTTATACAAGCTGTAAAAGACAATTTGTGAGGATTGCACGTATGACTACCAGTGAAAATGATTTTGTTAAGCAGCATTTTGAGTAAAATGTTCTGCTCTAGAGGATATCCAAGGATGCTTACTGAAGTGGTTAAAAATGAAGTGATACATAAAAGAAACAATGGGGTGTTTTTACCCTTGTTGAAACCTAGAAACAACACTGTAGCTTAAAGTATTGGTTTCGATCAGAACAAACCTAAGAAAGAATATGTATGCCCCTTTGTGACTAGATACACAGTTGACCATGACAGAGTTTTTCACATTCTTATTAGGAACTGGCAACTAGCACTAGGACATGAGGGGTTGTTAGGAAAAATTTGGTGTAAAACTCTCGATTGTCTACAGGAGAGGTTTTACTATCAAAAACTTGTTAGAACGAAAAGAAGAGGTTCGGCTAGTACAAGGGAGGGTAGGCACTAAAAATGTGTTTTTTGCCCACAATGTACACATATAATAGAGTCTGATAGGGTGAGGATTAATTATTTGACCATCAAACCTAATGGTTTGTTCAACTGTAACTCTTGTGGGATTGGTTGTGTTGCTCTCTGTTCCCAATGCAGAAGTTCCTACATTGGGAAAACTGTCCGCAAGTTAAGAGAAGGAATTTATGAACATGTTAGAGACATACGTAATATGAACATAAAAAATGCCTTGCACAGACATATTGAATGTTACAGTCATCAGTTTCGGCTTTTTGCTATTGAAGGGGTTAGGAAAGATCCCAGGGGAGGTCCTTGGGCTGACATGGTTGAATTTCAAGAAATTCTTTGGCAACTTAGGTTAAATGCACATGTATTTCCCGGATTAAATGACACCTTTAGTATAAGTAGCCTTCTTAGGCTATGTTCTTATTGCATTTAGTATTCCACACCTTAAATTAAGTACCTATTTAAAGTTGCTGCTTGCATTTGATTAATTGTTTAATGAATTTTATAGTACTATTGGTGCACTTACCCCATGTGATTACTTTTGGTGTTTTATATTGTGTGATTTTAACATTTTATTTCACTCTGATGAAGTCTTTTGATATAAGCGAGATGAAAGCGCTCAATAAAATATCCTTTTGGGAACCTGCTGTGTTTGGTGACATCCTTTGGTTTACTAGTCGCTTTTTTATCTTTGTTTGCTGATTTCTCTGGTTCTTGGTTTATCACTGTGGCACTACTAGAGTTCACCAGTGAGAGGTTATAAAGTGAAGAATGAATTGGGAAATTTCAACAGTCAAATTGTTACCCATAACAAAAGTGACATGTTTCCCCCCTCTGTTTAGGGAGCTCTATCACCAGAAGTGTTGGGATTTACAAAACCACATTCCCTTTCTCTCCTTTTGGTTTCTGCACAAGGTTCTTTTGAGGGGTAGAGAATTTGATCCCTATGTCAGATACAGTTTTTCCATTCTTCTCACTCCTTGAGATAGTCCCTTTAAATTTTGGACCATACAAGGCTGATCCATCATATGGAGCATTGACAAAGAATATCTTGAAATGCTCAACAAAACCACATAGCCGCATCCAGACATGCCTCCTTATGAAAATACCTGTGCTGGCTTCTCTAGATACACCTTCTGTGGCATTAGAGATAAGGAGCACAGAGGCATTAGAAAGTGATTGTAGGGAAGTCAAATATGAGTCAATGGATTTTCTCTGATCTGAAGTAAAGGTCCCTGGGAGACAATTGGAGATTTCCTTAATCAAATCTCTCTGGAAGTGAGTAAATTGTGCCAAATAATTAAGGTTTCTCATCAAAAAGGTAGATGAGGTGTAAACATGCTTCCTGAACTTGTCCAATACACATGACTCTCTGGTGGATGAACAGAAGAGCTTTCTTCAGCAAGCATCTTCTTAGTGGCTGATGCCACTAACATGGAATCTACCACAGGGCTCTTGTCCCAGTGGGGTCAGACTTTAAGCAAACCAAAAACTTATCATGCTTCTCAGTGACAGGTTTGACTGTGCCTGGTTCCTTCCATACTTGGGAAGAGATAAGGTCAATCATTTCTTCAGCTGGGGGGACCATCCAAGAAGTAGATGGGCCAGAACCAAAAGCTTAAAAAATGATTCCTTTGGAGAAGGCACTTAGGAGGATCAATCTCTTTTCTGTCTAAGAAGTTTGAGCATTTCTCTGAATGAGATATCCTCAAGAGGGGTTCTGGGAGAACCTTCTCCCTCATCAAAATCAGTATCAGTGGTCAGGGATTCCTCATGAGAATCCAAGTGTTTCTTCTTATACTTATGTTTCCTGTGAACCTCCTCTGGGGGTTGTTCAGGGAGGACTTGGAAACAGTTTCAGACTTTGTATCCTACAAAAAATGCATGCTGACACAAAACCTGTCATTCTATCAACTTTTTAAGTTTATAAGTGCAATATTTGTAATCTGTCCCCCATAATTTTAGGCTTTGTCCAGATTTCTTGCACTAAGAGTTTGAGAGGTATGGGTAATTTCAGAGACCCATATGTTGAGGAATGGACAAAAAAGACAACATCAGATCAGTAATTTCATTAATCAAATGTGTTGAAATAGAAGGCCTTGTTCTGCTGCTTCTTTCTAAATTATAAAATGGCAGATTCAGTTTGGCCACTAACAATGCTCTGCCGTTCACATGATGGTGACTTGCCTCAGATGTGTCTTTATTTTTTTGAAGCTACAGTATATATATATATATATATATATATATATATATATATATATATAATATACATATATATGTAGAAAAGTTCTTCAGAGCAGGGAAATAAATAAATGGTACCAAGGCAGCCATGGTTACTCTTGGTTTATGAGAGGTTATAAAGTGAAGTATGAATGGGGAAATTTCAACAGTTAAAATGTTACCCATAATAAAAATTATATGTTAAACTGTATATGGCAGGCAGATCTGTTTCTCCTAAAATTATATAAGGAGAATGTTGCCAAAGACTAGATGTAATGCTAAAGTTGATGATTTGCATGCCTAGTACAGTTATGTAAGAACTTACAGTAACAATAGATGTCCTACTGATCACTGTTGAAATATTCCCAACAGATGGGTTTTCACCTCTGACATCTAGCCTGGGTACCAAAGCTTAAACCTTCCCTGGAGCATACATTTGATGTATGACCTCAGTTTGTAAGTGTAGGGCTATATAGATAGGACATATGAGTGTAAATCCTCAGACTATCTCCAAGTCAGCAGCCTAAAGACATCTGAGAGAGAGTGCCCAGCTAGGAGGCGTCAAGCAGAAGATGAGGAGCCCCCTCAGCCCTAGGATCTGCCACATACAGCAGGAAGAGAGAAGGCAATACCAGAAGGGGAGAAGGAGGGTGGGAAGGAATACTGCAACAATGATCAGCAGAACATTTACTGATATGGTAAGTTCTTACACGGCTGCACTATGTCTTGACTGACATCACTGTTGCAGTATTACAAACAGATGGGTGATTCCTAGAGATTAAGAGAACAGAAAGGAAGATGGTTGAGAATGGTGAGAATTGTCCAGGTGTCCAGACAGGACTGACCTAGTGAATACAGCCCTGGATCTTGAAAAGGCATCAATTCTACAGTGCTTAGTGAAGGCGTGCACAAAGTCCATGTGGCAGCTTCTAAGATTGCCCCCCTTTGTATAAGACCCCAAAGGAGGTCATTGCCCTTGTAGAGTGAACTTGTGGGCAGCTGGCCAGGGGTTTGCCATGGTACAAGTAACAAAAGAAATGGATTTCGAAATCCAGCTCACAATGGTTTGTTTAGATACTGGTTGGCCCAGTCTGGAGTCCATGAAAGAGACAAACGATCTGAGTTACAAATAGATTTAGTCCTTTCCAAATAGAATCTTAGCTGACTGTGCACACCTAGGGAATGTATAAGTTTTTCACCTCAGCTTGGTCGAGAGGCATCTCATTCACCACTTTAGGCATGAAGGAGGGCTTAACCCTGAGGGGCACCCTGTCCTTGTGAAAATAAGAAAAGGTGGGACACCATGAATGCCTGTAGCTCAGATTCTCCTAGCAGAAGTTATATCCAGCAACAAAATAGTTTTCCGGGTGCAGAATTAGAGAGTAGAAGAAGTGGCTGGCTTTGAAGGAGGCAGAGTGAGTTTTTCTAGCATGAACTTGAGGTCCCAAGGTGGGAGCACAGGTTTCATTGGGAGTCTTAGGTGTAGCACCCCATTTAGAAATTGTTTGATCTCAGACTGGGACATAACAGGTGGACTGAAGGGTAGATAGGCAAAGACTGCTGACAAGTGGGCTTTGACAGAGGAAAATGCCAGACCTGTTTTCATAAGCTCACACAAAATAAGACAAGAGGAACCTCTGATTTTGTGATGTCCTGAATGTTTGTATGACACCATACAGAAAAACCTCTTCCATTTGTCTAAGCATGATTTTCCATTGGTGGGTTTGTTTGCCTCCTGGAGAGCCTGAAGCACTTCCTCAGAAAATTGGTATCTGAATGGGACCAGAAGAATGACAGGCTGAGATGAAGCAATGATCCCTTCTGCTTTGCAATGAGATTCACTTCATGGGGTAGTTTGTGGTGACTTCCTCTGGCTAAATGATACAGAAGGGGAAATCAGTGCTGCCTTGGCCAAAAGGGAGTCACCAGTAGGATTTCTGTTTTTTACCTTTAGTAACACTTTTCATTTTAGAAGAATGGGGGAAGGCATAAAGGAAATTCCCTGAACACTGAGTGCATCTATGCTTCATGCCAAAGAGCAAAGAGTCCTGTTGCAAAAGGGGGGGGGGGTTATTTGTTGCTCTCCAAGGCAAATAAATCTATATGTGGTGTTCCCCACTTATGGACTATGTCTAGGAAGACCTGTCTGTAGGGGGTCCATTCATGGGGGACTTTGAAGGACCTGTTTAGTGAGTCTGCCAGAATGTTGTCCTGTAATGGAATGCATACTGCTTGAAGGGAAATGTTCCTCTGGGTAGTCAGGTCCCAAACAATCTCAGCCAGCCTGCATAGTTGGAATGATCTGGTTCCTCCTTGCTTACTTATGTACCACATGACAGTAGTGTTGTTTTTTGAATACCTGAAGAGGTCCTGTTTTCCAGAGGAGTAAGAAAACCTGGAAAGCTTGAATGAGAGCCCTAATCTCTTTCAGAGTGAAGTGTTCTTTCCTGAGGCTGGACTGCCAAAGGCCCTGGACCTTGAAGATGCTCATCCAAGCTCCCCAATACTCATCCAAGGCATCTTATGTTCATTTATCGACTCAGAGTCTGTGCTTTGAAAGGCAGTCCTGGACTGAGGTTCACCTGAGCCAACCCCATAATATCTTCCTGAGATAAGGTATGATGCAGATTTTTGTGTCTAGGGGTGAGAGTGTTGTGAGCATACAGTTTTCAGGTACCACTGAATTTTCCTCATATGCAGCCTGGCTAATCAGAGTATTGGAATGGTTGCTGCCATGAATCCCAAAGCTCTTAGAATCTCCAGGCTTTGAGGAAGGTTAGGGACTGGAAGTTAAGTTGTAGGGCTTTGCACCTTTTTGAGCAGTAAGTAGGCCTGCATCTTTTTGGTGCCCAGTCTACAGCCAAAGAAAACTAGAATCCTGAGGGGGCTGGAGGGAAGATTGCAGCTGACTGTGAACCCCAACTGCAGGAGAAGGTTGAGGATGAACTAGAGATATTGTAGTAAGATCTGAGGTGAAGAGGCCTCAATAAGAAAATTGCATAAACTGGGAAATATCTGAATTCCCTGAGTCCTACAAAAGGCTATCACATGTGCTAGGCACTCTGGAGGCTGTAGAAGGCTCAAAAGGTAAAGCAGTAAACTAGAAGTGAGATTACCCAGTAAAGAACACCAGGAATTTCCTACAAGATGGACAAATGGGAATATGCAGGTAGGCATTCTTTAGATTAAGAGAGTTAGGAATGCCTGTGGGAGAATAAATGGCAACAGAGTCTGGAGGGAGAGCATTTTGAAAGTTGGCATTATGAGGAATATGTTGAGTAAAGAGAAAGATCCAGTATGGGCCTCCATTTTCCTTCTTTTCTTTGGAACCAGGAACAGTCTGGAGTAAAAACATCTTTAAAAAATGAAGAGGCACTGGTTGTTTTGTGCCTTGGACCTGCAATTCCTATAGGATGGGAAAAAGAAGCTTTAGCTGATTGGGGATGGAGGGGATGCCATTCTAGGGAGGCATCTCGTTCCAGGGCATAATGTTACCCCTTTTTTAATAATGGATAGTGCTCACTTGTTTGGTAATCTTTTCCCAGTTTGAGATGGACTGAGTGAGCCTTTTTGAGAGAGGAAGGGTTGGACTGGGGGGTGGGGATTTGGAAGAAGGCTCCCAGATCTGGGATCCCTTTCAGTTTTTTTTTTTAAATCTTTTCCTGGGCACCTTTCTCTGTGTTTGAGGATGTCTAGGTTTTCTTCTAACAAAAGAAGTAGGCCTGGATGGGTAATTCCTCTGGCATCTAGATACAAAGGTAAGTCAAATTTGTATGCAGTCTTTCATAGTTAAACCTTGTTGCTGTATGGTTCTGAATAAACTGTTTGTGGTCCAAACACAAGATTTTTGTCCAGGGGTGAATCAATGAGCTTAGCTTTGAAATCATCTGGCAGGGCCTGGTTGTGTAACAATGAGTATCTGTGGATGACTGTACCAGTAGCAGCTGCTTTGGTAGAGGACTCAGTACCATCATAGCTACATTTTATACTGTGTCTAGGAATCTGAGTGGCCTGATTAACCAGGAAAATAATTTGTTGTTTAGACTCTGTGCCTTATAAACCCACCACTAGCTTGTTTAGACTATTATGGATGGATAACAAGTATTTAGTCATCTGAGTCTGGTATTTTGTAGCTCGGAAGGCCCGAGTAGAAGAGGTATAAACCTTCCTCACCTATCCATAGCCTTGCTGTCCTTGTCTGAAGAAAGAACATTAGCATTAGGTAGTAACTTAGAAGGTTTGTCAGAAGAGACTGACACAGCTGAGGGGTCAACTACATGATTCTTAAACAGGAACTTAATGTCCTTTGGTACCTTGTGGAATCTGTCTGGCCTTTTGGGAGCAGAAGGCTGCAAGTCAGGAACCAAAGAGATGGATTCAAAAGACTCCAAAAAGGCCTCCAATACTGTAGGGACAGGGGAAGCAGTAGGAGTGGCCACCTCAAAGAGGCTGTAGTATTTCTTTTGGATAGCAGATATTTGCCAGGACTCTCACACAAAATGCCTCAACATATTAAAAATGGTCTCAACAAAGAATGCTTCCTCCACAGGAAATGGAATCCTCATCATCTGAAGGAAATTGACCATAAGAGTGAATATGATGGTCATCAGAATCTGTGGCCTCTTCGTTTTTGGAGGAAGAAAAGTCAACATTACCTTCTGAGGAGTAAGAGGAGGGACTGTAAAAGAAGGTGGTTTAAGAGCCATAATGGCTTTCTGCAATCCCTGAGAAAATTCCACCCACTCCTTTTCTTTAGAAGGAGGAGGTGAGGAGACATGCTTGGTCTTTTGTTTTTTTTTTCTTTTTGGGATGACATCTTCTTGAAGCAATGAGGTTCCAACCCCTGAAGTACCTCAATCAGTTTGCCAGGAATCTTTTCCCCAACTAAAATTTGTAGGATGCCTTCCAGTCCCTCTGAAATGATGGTTGCAGTTCTGCCTTCTCAGTAGCAACAAGCAACAGTCTCTTTGAACTTGTGATCCTGTGACTCCATACTGGCCTCAGTGGGGTCACAGTAGATGGTGTCTGAGGTAGAGTCGAATGTACTGTGGGTTCTGTAACCCCCGCAGGTACGTTGGAGTCAAACTGGGAAGACTGAGTGTCTAGCCTTGGCTTCTTGAGTTTTTTCTTAGGAGAAGGAGGTATTTCTGGAGTGCCAGTATGCACCATCTTGGAGTGGGCCAGACACTTCAGTCTTTGGATCTCCAAGAAAGTGTTGAGTGAAGAAAGGCAGGATTGCAAAGTCTTGGGCACAAAAGATTGACAAATGGAATGAGCCTAATAGTTGTGTTCAGTGCCTAGGCAGAAGAAACACTGGATCTGGAGATGTTCAGGGAATTTGCCTACCGCACTTACACTTACTCCTCCTAGCTGACATCTAACAAAAATAACATACATAAAAACAGTTTATATAAGATAGAAGGTTTCCCAATGGGACATTTATCTGATTCTGAGAAGCTAACTATACCAATGACCATGTGAAGATCAGACTGAAAGGAACAAGACTTGCATTCAGGCTGGCTGCGAGATAATCTGCAGTGTTACACTCATACATGTGTCTATATACCACTATGCTTGTGATCTGAGGTCATACATTGGACACATATTCCAGGTAAAGTTTAAGCTTTGGTACTCCAGCTGGACATCAGCACAGAAAACCTATCTATTTGTAATCCTGTAACTGTTATTTCAGTCAGGACATCTTTGGTTACAGTTAAGATACAGACATGTCTCAGCATCTGTGAAGCTAAGATGGGGTAAGGCAAGGTTGCAGTTGGTGCCAAGTTTGTTTTATCTATAGAACTTTTAGTAGGTGCTTGAGGGATGTGCTTACAATCACACATTAGCTGATAACTATAAAGAATCAGTTGAGGGGAAAGTTGTACTGCTTGCAGTTGACCTGTTGCTGTTAAGACATTCTCAGAATACTATTTTGATACCCTGGGATGTACTTAATAAATGAGATCTAATAACAGCATGCAGGGTAAATCTATGTCAGTCATTAAGCAATTCAGGTAACTTTGACAGTAGATGCTTTCCAAAGACCACAAGTAAGAAGGAAGGTAGCTAAGTGGAAAGCACGAGACCTCTTAGTGGACCCTAGAATCCTTATCATAAAAATGGTTTTCTATCTTAAAATTCTTTATTACAGAGGGTTCTAGTAGCTGTAACATACTGGCAGCTAAGAAAAATGGCTGATGGATACTTTCATTCATCTGGGCGCCAATAAAGCTTAGGAGGAGCACTAACTAAGTTATAGGATGAAAGAAGGATTATTTGTTTCCTCCCTATTAGTATACTTCCAAAAGGTAAACTTATGACAGGTGCCCCTATAATGGGATTTGGAATATTCATCCCTTTGGAAGCAACAGTAAGCTTATTCCCTTGTTCCTGCCTGACATTATTTCCATGTGAGATGTGTCATGGAAATCAATTTATACAGCCTGTTTTGCTTGTAATAATAAACTGAAGGGAATACATATACATAAATACAACATTCCCTCAGGTTAGTGGAATCTTTCAAGCCTCTAGGAATGAGTGTGTGCATGTGTGTGCCTTCCGTAGAAGGTTTGGCGCCGGGCTGGCAACTCAACACCATAAAAAACTCCACTGCCAATCATGAGCAGACAGGTGATATGCTGTGGCGACCCCTAACCGGGAAAAGCAGAAAGAAGAAGAAGAAGAAGAAGAAGAAGAAGAAGAAGAAGAAGAAGAAGAAGAAGTAGAGTCACCTCTCTTAACAGATTTCTTCTGGAGGACTGGTTCAGGCCAATTAAGGTATGACAGGTACATGTCCAGCTTATATGCTAATGCTATATTAAGAGATCATTTCCTGGATGCAAAAAGGATTAGCTGTTCCCTCTATGTTCCTATGATAACACACGGTAAACTTATTCTGGGCACTGCTGTGATTTCATTTGGAATATATAGCCCTTTGGAAGCAAAGTACAGTTGTGTAAACTTACCATAAATGTAGATGTTTGAGTGTATTCACTGTTGCAGTCCTAACTGACGAGATTTCCTGCCATGGAAGCCCTTAAAATGTCTGAGTACCAGATAATTTCTTCCCCCTCCAGGAGCTGATGGATGATCTGACTGACATCAAGGTATCCGGGTATAAGGGGAGTCAGCTGCATACTACAGTCTGTAATCTAGAGTATAATCTGATCACAGAGGAGGAACAACCTAGATCTAGAGAGGAAAATGCCCATGCCAAGCTTTGGGGCAAGAGGGGAATAAGGGAGGGAAAATAATACTGCAACAGTGAATACACTCGAAGAACAACATTTATAATATGTTTGCACAAATGTACTATGTTCTTTGTGTTTCACTGTTGCAGTCCTAACTGATGGGATGACTTCCAAAGATGATAACAGGGTGGATGGAGAATTTAATGGAAAGGATGGAATGCCCTGCAAAAGTGCAGTGGCAAACCCAGCTGTACACTTGGAGGTTTGAAGGTGATAGTGTTAGGTGAAGGCATACACAGAGGACCATGTAGCTGTTTCTAAAATGTCCTTAGTGGCCACCCCTTTAAGAAAGGCAGCAGATGTAGCAGTAGCCATAGTGGAGTGTGATCTAGTGGCTGTAGTAAAACAAAATGCAGTGGGAGGTTCATTTGGAAATTTTCTGTTTAGAAACTGGTCTTCCTTCAGAGTTACAGCCAAAGGCCATGAAAAGCTTGTCAATTTTTCTGACATTTTTTGTTCTGGCCAGGTAGTAATGCAGTTGCCTATGAACATCCAGCAAGTGGAGGATTCTTTCCCCCTTATTTTGAGGGTTAGGAAAGAAGATGTGCAGGTAGATGATCTGG
Source organism: Protopterus annectens (assembly GCF_019279795.1). Taxonomy (NCBI): domain Eukaryota; kingdom Metazoa; phylum Chordata; order Ceratodontiformes; family Protopteridae; genus Protopterus; species Protopterus annectens. The sequence continues at coordinate 1,525,832,040 of NC_056743.1, read as the reverse complement.
TTCAAAGAGATCTCTGTAACCTCTTTAGCCTTAAAGGAGGGATTGGTCTTAAGAGAAACTGTCAGGATGGAATGTGAGGAAAGGTTCTATGCACATGTGACGATAGAAGGTGTTGCCAGCCATGCCAGGAGAAGTAGGACAGTGGATGTATAACTGATGCCAGCACAGCTAGCTGGAATTTTGTAAATAATTATATGTCATTAGTATATCAAACTGATTTGTACAGATGCTTGTGCTGAAAACGTATTTGTGAGGTTTGCTTGTATTAAAATGTATCAACAGTGTGCCCTGATGGAAGGAAAAGAAATGTACATGCATTGTTGTAACTGTTTAAATGTAAACATTGTAACAGCATATTCTGGAAAGGAAGAAGTTAATCCACCTGACTTTGAAAACTATTCTTCAAATTAAATTACTTTATGGGTTAAGCCATAAAGATGTTATCCTCCAGTTTTGAAGAGAGCCAGAGATGCAATGTCTATACTAGAGAATAAGCTGTAGCTCCAGTAGGAAAAGTGGAATGGTTTTATGACTTCCAGCAGCTGCACCACATCTGAGCAATGCTCTTGTGTGTGTATTGTTGACATGTAGGTGCTAAAATCCTGGCAGCTTCTAGTGTTGGTGATAGCATGGGAAAGAGTCAGATGACCAGATGTATTTGATGTCATTCTGTACATAAATAATGTTTTAATATTAGAGAACAGTGAAGTCTCAGCAGCATTCTGTATTCTGTCTTGGATTTCACAACAAGGACCACTCACCCATCTTGCCTTGCTCTAGTCAGTAAGTAGGGACAGTAATTCTTTAAGTCAATCAGGAACAGACAGTGAGACTACCTAAATACTGTTTTTCTATAACTGTGTGAAACTTTCCATTGGTGTTATTTTTAATACTTCCCGTGACTGAAACTCTGGTGTTTACTGTAAATAGATATTTAGTATTTTTATGTTCTTTTATTATTTAGTAAATATATTTAAACTTTTCATTTTGGTTTGTCCTTCTCAGAACATATTTAAGTTTTGAGAGTATTTGAACATATTTACTTGGTGATAACTCTGGCCACTCCATTAACTTCACTCAGTATAATGGGATACCCTTTTAAGAGCCTTATAGTAACTTACTGGTGGCAGTGAAACTACCCTATAGTTTGGGCAAAGTTGGTAGAACAGGTAATCTGTGGCAGCCTCTCCCAGGTGTGTGTGTGTGTGCATGTGTGTGTGTGTGTGTGTGTGTGTGTGTGTGTGTGTGTGTGTGTGTGTGTGTGTGTGTGTGTGTGTGTGTGTGTGTGTGAAAATTAAATCTTAAAAAGTGTATGTGTGTGATGAGTGTGTGTGTGTGTGTGTGTGTGTGTGTGTGTCAGCTACTTGGAGTAGAGACATGAAGCACTGGTTTCATTGACAGGGTGTTGCAGGACTTGGTTGGACACTCGCCCGAAGACCTAACCCTATAGCTGTGCCAGTGGGGAGTCTTAGTGGGGACCTGCAGGGAGACATATAGATAGAGACACCCAGACCCTGGACCAATTGTGAGCCTTGTGTGCACTTAAGGGAAATTGTGCTTGATGCAGACAGGTCTGCATCTGGAAATACTGAGTGTATCCATTTGTATTCCAAGCGAACGTCCCTCTTGGAAGGGCCCAGAGTGGGGACATTGCAGCACATAAGGGCCTGAAGCTCTGATACTGTTCTAAGTGAAGTAATGGATAGCAAAAAAGCTGTCATCCATGTTAAGAACTTGAAGTCTGCAGAGGCAGTTGGCTCGAAAGGGGGGGGTGGTGAATTACTCCAAAATGAAACTGAGATCCCACGGAGAAGCAGGAGCTTTTCTCAGGGTTTATTGTGAATAACTCCTCTCAGGAACTGTTTCGTGAGTGGATGGGAAAAGAGAGGGGGTTGAGAGGACAGATAGACTGAAATGGCTGAAGTGTGACTCTTAGAGGAATGAGAAAGCCCTTTGTCAAAAAGTTCTGATAAGTATGAGAGGATCAAAGGAACCTGAGAGTGAAGAGGGTTCTGTCTCTTTTGTCAGCATCATATAAATCTTCTCCATTTGGTGGAGTAAAATTTTCTTGTACTAGGTCATCTGCCTTCTCTTAAAATGTCCAGGACCTGTTTGTCAAGGGCTGTCCTCATCTGAGGGGGGGGGGGGTCAAAATATAATCCAAGCTATCAGTTTCAGAGTGCTCAGGTCAGGGTATATGATGGTGCCCTCATTCTCTTTCAACAGGTCCACTCATTGGCGCAGTAGCCATAGATGCCTTTCCATTTCACTGTTGCAGTATTCTTAACATGGGGTATCCCCTGCCAAGGTCAGCCTGATGTCCGGCCAGTATACCATATCCTTTAGGTTGTTATTGATATGCAGTGCTTCACATGTATGCTCCCCATGCAAGGTGTAGAGAATAAAGGTGATGTCCGGACGTATCATCCTCAGAACTTCTATGCTGCTAGTCTGAAGACCATCTTTGATCATCAGTCTGATCACCCGATTTGTTGTCGGTTATCTAGCCATTCACATAAGTGCCATGTTGGGTTTTTTTTGAATTATCCTGTTTTCCTTTTAGCATTTGTGTTGTTGTGGCTTTTCATGTCATCCAGAAAGGGTACATACCAGTGTGGGAGACAGATTACCCATAAAGACCACCATGAGCAGTGCTTGCTTTGTTTAGAAGTGTCTTACAACCGTATGTCCTGTAGTATTTCTCAAGCTTTTGTTCCTAAGACCTTACATAGTCATCTTTCCTCTCTTGCCATTTATCTTGAAAACCAGTGTCTAAAACTTTTAGCAAAGGATGTTATGGAAGGTACTTCCTGGCATGAGGTTCAGCCATCTTCAAAGAAGAAGGTCAAAAAGTCAGGTCAGTTTTTTTGGCTGTGCCTCCTCCACTGGATGTCTCTCTTGAGGTTGGTGAAAGCCTGGAGGATCACTCAGTTTTTGGGCTAGATTCCTCTGCTGCGACCGCTTCAGAGGCCAGCATGGATCCAGCTTTTTGCACGTCCTAGGAGGCCTTTCAGATGTCTGCTTTGGACGCTCAGGAGAAGCCATGGCCGGTTAGCACTGAAAGGACTGGGGGGGGGGGTCCTCAGATACTGGTTATGGAGGAAGTCCCGACTACGATTATTGAGTGTAGGCCAGTGTCAGAGTCTTCTACTTTTCATAAGGCGGACCTCCCTTTAAAAAAAGAAGCAAAAGAGAAACCATATTTCCTTTGCTCCCAAAGACCCTCAAAATGAATGGCAGAATTTTACACAGGGTTTGTTCAATGCTCTTATGGCCTTGAAGCCTCCTCAGGGGGTATCTGTCTTGGCTCCTCCTTGGTCTTCTTCCCCCCTCAAAAGGTCTAGGGATCAAGATTCCTCTGAAGAAGAAGAGGATTCTGATGAGGAATCCCTGGCCTAATCTACCCAGATTCCTTTCCCTTTGGATTATGGTTCTGAGGAAGAATAGTCTGCTAGTCCTGAATCTCCTTTTGAAGAGATTTCCTTTGGGGATACCATTGCCAGGATGATGGAATTCTTTAAATGGGATTGTTCCCAAGTTTCTGAAGTGCAGAGAAGATATTATGAGCTCCTTCAAATGGAATCTTCTAGACCCTCTGCTGTTCCTTCTGTTTTGGCTGCATTATTGGATGCCTTTTTTTCTGCATCTCAGCCCCCAGACTCTCAACCCCTGCTCCTAAAGAACAGATAGATTTTATAACATGCCTGATGACTGCAAATTTATTTAAAAGTGTCCATCTGCTGAACTTTTAGTGGTTTCTGTGGCATATGACAAGTGTTCTAAATTACTGCCTTCTACCAAGCTTCTTCCTTCTGATAATGACATCAGGACTATGGAAAGGCTGGGTAAAAAGGTTTATACTTCAGTCACCCTAGTATTTTGGGCTGTTAATCAAATTCATATGACCAGATATGTTTTGGCTCTTCTTTCTCAGGCTTGCTAGGTTATTTCTGACCTTCCTGATTTTGAGGGAAAGACGTCTGCCTTGTCTCTGTTAGGGGCTTCTTCCCAGGTAGTTTTACATTCCATTAAATGTAGTTATGATGCAGCAGATGCTTCTTTGAGGGCTGCTGCTTCTGGCTCTGTGTTGTGGAGATATTCCTTGTTATGGCTTCAACCTCTGCCTGATGATATTAAGGCTAAGTTGAAGGATGCTCCTGTGGACAACAAATGTTTGTTTGGTGCTGCTGCAGCTGAGTCCCTGCAGGAGAAAGGTAAGGAGTTACAGGACCTGAAACATATTTTTGTTTCTCCTGTGCCAAAGTTCCAGAGAAACTATTCTAATAAAACAAGCCTTGGTTAAAAGGCAGTCTGGTCCTCCTCCTAAAGGCAGGAAGGGTGGTAGGTGGGTTCACCCAGCTATGTCTACACAGACCCCTCCTGCTCAGAAGCTTTCCTTTCCTGATAAACCAGGTGCTGTCTGACTACCTGATTCTTCCCAGCCACATTCCCCTCTCTCATTGTCTTTTCTTGTCTCTTCCTATCTGGTTAAGTATAACCCAGGATTCCAGGGTTCTCGTCATCATTTGCCAGGGGTATTTCATGGTTTGGAAATCTCTTCCCCTCTTCATGGGCATTCCTCACCCACCTCAAAACCAGTTGAGCTCTTTTCCAGAGGTGCTTCAGAGTCTTTTGATTCAGGGAATTATTTAAGGGGTTCTGGCTGCTCAAAGGGGGGAAGGGTTTTATTACAGAATGTTTTTGGTCCCTAGGAAAGAGGGCACTTGGAGACCCATTCTGGATATTTCTCACTTGAATACATTTCTGAAGGTTCCTTCCTTTTAAATGTTGTTCCTTCAGACTTTGTTCCCTCTACTGCTTCCTCAGGCTTTTATGGTTTCTTTGGATCTCAGGGATGCTTAACTCCATATCACTATTCATCCCCTTTCAATGAAGGTTTTGCATTTCTCTGTTGCTTCCTAGCATATTCAGTTCTCTGCTTTGCCCTTTGGCCTCTCTACTACCCCAAGAGTATTCACCAAATGCTTAGCTCCTGTGATTGCTTTTTGCAAGCCCACAGGCATACAAGTCTTTCCTTATTTAGAAGACCTTCTTATTCAAGCCACCTCTCCAGAGATTCTTTTAGAGCACCTTCAGTGGGTCATCACTCTGTTGCAAAGCCTGGAGTTCACTGTAAATGGTCAAAAGTCCTTCCTGTCCCCATCAAGGGATCATGTTTTCCTGGGATGCAGGATCCAGACTGCTCCTGTGCTAGCATCCCTGCCACCTCTCAAGGTTTTGACATTGATTTCCTTTTTTTCAGTCCCTACTTCCTCTGCTCTTGATTTGAACCAGGGAATTTCTAAGGGCTCTGGGATTCATGGCCATCCACCATCCCTGTGCTTCCCTTCACCAGAGAAAGCTTCAGTGGCATCACTATGGCTTCAGCATGCTCATCCTCTAGAGTTTCCAATCCCTCTTCTTCCATGTCTCAGTTTCAGTGGTGGATTTGTCTACTGACTTTGAATCCAGGCCTTTCCTTTCAACCCTCACTTCCCTCTCAGGAGCTGTTCACAGACACCTCAGATGGAGGTTGGGGGGCTTCCTTCGGAAACCTAAAGGGGCAAGGCCTTTGGTCTCCTCAGCAGCAGAAGGAGCACACCAGTATCAAGGAGATGAGAGCTCTTCTGTTGGCCCTCACTGCTTTTTATCCTCTGTTTTCTCCAGGGCCCCTAAAGTTCTTTACAGACAACACCCCAGTGATGTGGTATGTCAACAAACAAGGGGAGGGGGGGGGCAAGGTCCTATTGGCTTTGCAGATTGGCACTCCAGGTTTGGGAGTTAGTGATTCAGTACCAAGTCACACTTCAGGCAGTGTACATTACTTCCAGCAAGATCCATAACACAATCTCATGAGTGGATGCTTCACAGGGATGTGTTTCTGAACATTATCCATCAGTGGGGTATTCCGCAAGTAGATCTCTTTGTCTCCCCTTTGAACAGGCAGCTTCCTCTATTTTGTGCCAGGACGTCATGTCCTCTGACCTGGAAGGTGGACGCCCTATCTTTTTCATGGAAGGGGATGTTCTTTATAACTTCCCTCCCCTTCCTCTCATTCCAAAAGTCCTATGCAAGATAAAACAGGATGCTCCCAAAAATCTTCCTGGTGACTCCCCCTTTGGCCCAGACAGCACTGGTGCCCTCTTCTTCTGCACTTAGCTAAGGGCAATCATCACAGATTACCTCACAGGGTGGAATTTCTCACAAAAGACAAGGGATCTTGCATCCATCCCCACCTGTCTACTCTTCAACTGACACTGTGGGTGATGGGATTTTGATTCCCTAAAGGCATCTTTTTTCTGAGGGCATGCTTCAGGTTCTGCAGGAGGCCAGGAAACCCACTGCAAACCTTTCTAAAAGGTGAATTTCTCATTGTCATCCTCTGAATCAAAAGAATCTGAAGACTCCTGGGGGGAGATGTCTGTTTTTGTTTTACCAGGAGAAGATTCAAGGGCAGAACCATAAAGGCTAAGGCATCCAGTTCTGACTATAGTAATCACATCCACAGCCGGCCTAACCAAGTCCTGTTGATAGGCCTGCGTTTGTGAGTGGTAGCCAGTAGGTTTCAGCTGGAGCAAGCTGGATGCAGCCTTTTTATTTGAGGCAGCAGGCCTAGGCTTATGAGTGATATCAGTGATGGTGTCAGGATGCAAATGGGTGGTCACATCCCAAGAACTGTTAACCGAGGGAATCTCCTGACAATGTGGGGCTCCGGTCTCCCCTTTGACAAATGGAAAATGGTTGTCTGACGCTGGGACCTACAAAGTGTCTCCAGACCCAACCAACAATCTAAGTCCTTCAGCTTGTGCAGAAGTAGAGGACCCTGGCAGCATACTGGACTCAGAATGGGTCTTGATAGAGGCCTGTGCCACAACCTCAGTTGTTGGATGGGTCCGCAAAAGTGTCTCACCTTCTTTGACAACAACAAGCCTGAGTGGACTGGTGGATGGTGAATGAATGTCAGCTGGTACCCTTTGCTTTGAACAATTCTCCCTCGTATGCCTAGGGAGATCAACCTCGCCCCAACTGATGGATGACATGATATGAGAAGTGTCTAATGACTCACTAAGGTACTTAGCTAGAATCTCAGCCCTATGCTTGATCATCCTATTGGTAAAAAGCAAGCACAGAACTGACAGGTATATTGTGTTCTGGGCCCAAATAAGCTAGGCAAAAAGAGTGGAAGTCTCGATGTGGTATCTGCTTGCCACAGTGGAAACAATTATTAACTTTCTATGTCAAGAAATGTATGAAAAGTTCCCCAATGGGATACTTGACTTTAAACATCTTCTTTCTCTGGTGCAGGCTGACTGACACACTGACTAACACTCTGCTTCGGGCTCCAATGACAATAAAAGACAGAGGTTTTGATGCTGGCTGACTCCTTTATACCCACGTCTTGATTTCAGTTAGGGCATCTACCGGCTCCTGGAGGGGGAGGAAATTCTCTGGTAGTTGTGCCGGCCAAGGGCTTACCTGGCAGGAAATCCGATCATTTAGGACTTCAACAGTGAAGTGTCCGGGTCACTTATTTTCTGAAGTAGGGAAAATATGTTTGGATATTACTGCATCAGCTGTTGTCACCCTGAGTGGGTTCACCAAATGTTCATAGGTTCATAGGTTCATAGATTAGTTCTAAGCTAACTGCCCTTGCGAGCCATTTTAAGCTTAGCCAATTATCCCTTGTGAGACTCAAACCCTGCACCTTGTCTTTGTAAGGCAAACACCTTAACCATTAGGCCACCCTCCCAACCCTGTTCTCACAGTACTCCGTTGGAGATGCCACCAATCTGTAATTGGGAAGTTACACATATTTTGAGATTGTTCAGTCATTCAAGATTTTTGGCATAATCTACAACAAATCTTTATGTTGCTGTTTGAGGAATATTTTGTTCTTTCATGTTTGTTAGTCATTTTTCATTCTCTCAAAACAAAAGAGGATATGACAAACAATGAAAGGGTATCTTGCTGGAAAAAAGTAATAATAATAATAAAATAATAATAATAATACCCTTTTGTTAATCAGATAGACCTATTGGATACACAGTCCCTTTTTAGGGGTAACCTGGGAACAATGACTGGTTAAGTGACTTATTTAAGGTCAGACAGTAGGCAAATGACGGCTCTAGAAATCAAACCATGTATTGCAGAAACTACAGTGCAGAGCCTTAACTCTCTGTGCCAACTGCCAGAAGTATTAGTGAATGTGACTAAAAAAATATTACATGAAAATGGAAACTGCAGAAATCCTATGCCTATAATACATTGGGTCATTACAGACCAATTACATCACAGTGAAATGAATGTAGCTCTTGGAACAGGAAATACGCGCAAGTTCTTACTTGACTGGGTCCCTTTTATTGATAACGGAAAGCAAACCTCTAGCCACCTTGGAAAGAAATATCAGTACTGCAGTTCTTTGATATCTGTTAGCCCATACACACTGTCATTACATTACCACTGCAGAAGACTTCTGATGTGTTCAGTTTTAAAATTCAGCTCTGCAATACCAGTTTCTTTCTTACTGTCGTAAACGATCACTGTTATACTGTCTTTATTAATTTAATGATGTTATTACTGTTTTAAAATGTTGGTCATGCTGTTTACTCAACAGGCTGTTATGAATTAGGGATGTTAAAGTCATAATACAAGCATACAGATCAGTCCTTCATTCTAGTTTTTTATCACTGTATTTCAAACAGGAAAAATTAACAGTTATGAAAATGCAAATGGAATATAGTAACTCAATTATAATGGAGGGGACAGTATATTTAATAACCACTGCCTCTGTTATGTGATCATTTCTATAAACACGTAAGATAACAGGCAGTGTTTCTTATCAAGAATCTGGAACATTAAATAATGAACATGAATATTAGACTTTCTTCTGTTCAAATGTTGTATTCGTATCTGAATTACAATAAATGATATTTGAGTGGAAAAATTAATACAAATGGATATTAAAAAAAAAAAAAAAAACAACAACAAATATAGATTAGATGGAGTCTTTCTTACCTAGTTCTTCTCCTCTGTGCCACGTCATTTTCCCCGTTTAAGGCAGATCGGTGTCGCTCAATCTGCACATGTTTCAGGTGTTCTTTCTCATTTAGAATGGTGTGGGGTGCTGTCCTAGTGGGTGAACACCCCGCGCTGCCAGACTGACTCAATGAGTGAGACTGATTGAAAGGCCAAGGCAACTCAACATCTTCTTCTATATTTAAAAAAAAAAGTAAAGCAAACACTGTAATAAAATTCCTGGCCTTCCCTGGCAAAGGAAATTGAAAAACAACATATATTTATGCTTAAAACAGTAAGCTGGAATACAATACATAAAACAATTCTCCTGAATTAAGGGACTTGCTGAAAGAAAAGTTAATTATATTATATTATTTACTGGGTAGCTACATAAATGTTTCAATTCACTCACGACTGTTTTTCATTCGTAAATCAGGGTGTTACTGCTGTTGTTGTTACAGCAAAAAAAGAGAAATCTAGGTATGGTACTAAGGAACTTTCCCTTCTTTTCAATTGGGGGGCGTAGGTGGGTTAAAGAGATGGAGAAAAAAAAGTAACACAAGGGTGATGATGCTTGTGTTTTGAAGAAGCAAACTCAATTGAAGTAAAAAAGATATGGCAAGAGTTAGTCAACAAAATGTGAATAAAAAGGTTCCCGAAGACATGGATCATTATCTTGCTGCAGAAGTAGTGGCAGCACATAACAATGTCTGGGTTGTAAATGTGCAACTCGAAGAGGCAGTTTATTGACATAGAAATACAGGGAGTGTGGGGAAGTCTGTGAAGTGATGTGCATCAGAAATTCCCTGGGGGGAGTTCTGCTGATGTGCAAGGTGTACAGGAAGGAACTGTAACTGTGGGAGAAGTAGCTATGCTGTAAAGAGTGGCTGAAAAGTATGAGAACATCAAAGGGTGTGTTTGGTCACCAGAAGCAGCTTGTTAGCTATAAAAAGACAGACAGAGATTTTGGACCCTGGCATGCTGTCAGAAAAAGAGCAAACCTTATATGAAGCAGGGAGAAATACAGGAAGAAGATGGTATTGCTAGGTACTATAAAGAGGAACAGGATAGTGGAGCACTAGGTGCACTCCTTAAAGAAGGAGCAAATACTGCTTTTTAGCAGTAACCGAAAAGGTAAAAGAATTGTACTTCAGAGTGCAACAACGCAATGGAGAGAGGCAGAGACACACTGCTAGGATTAGGTAGTAATTTCAGGCAGAGAAGCAAAAGCGAGAGGGCTTTAAACTTTAATGGAGCAGGACAGAATGACAACAGCTATGCACAGAGAGAGAGGAAGAGAAATAAATTGAACTGCAGTACTAATGTAAATGAACTAACAAGCATTTCCAAGCACAACACAAATATAGAAAGTGTGAGATGGACAGAGAGAGAAAGACAGACAGCAGGGAAGGGGGGAAGACAGAGATAAATAGAAAGAAAGAGAGAGATGATTCCAGTGGTAGACAGCCATTTCAGACAAAGTATACCAATAGAAATGAAAGGGCCTTAAGCAGCCCACCTTGTGAAAATGAAGTGTAGTAGTAAGAGTGTTAAGAATGCAAGAAGATGATGAGTAAACTAAACTTTTCAGTGTTAACCTAAAACAAAACAAAACAGAACAAAACATAACAAATGTAGATTATGCCCAGAAATCCCTTTATTTCATCTAGAACTCTCTGAAGCAAATAGTCAAAAACAAACACACACATGCACGCACACACACACACACACACACACACACACACACACACACACACACACACACACATATAGCATCTACATGTACTGTCCCACTGGCATACCCCTCCACAGTTAAGACTGACCACAAACTAATAATCTTATCCTTTAAAATCCTCAGACCATCACATGTAACTATCTCGGTATTCAAAGAATTCAGACATACTAACCTCACGTAATTCTATGACGAAATATCAAAATTCAAGTATAACTGTAACCCCAAAAATGGTGACATGGAAGGTAGTTCTGAAAGGTAGTTCTGAGTAAATTCTGCACTCACCCAGATTAATGTATTAGCCTAACAGTTCCTACCAGAACCAAACAAGATGCAAAGATCAAGAGCAAACCAGCCTGCTGTTATTTTGCATAAATAAACAATGCAATAAAAAGGGGGGAGAATACCCACAAATCAAGGTCAACATAAAAAATTATCAAAGGTACTGAAAAATACCATCAGGAAGATAAAGGCATCCCAAGAACTTAAACTAGCATCAGAAGCTAAGAATAATTACAAATATTTTACTTACCTCAGAAAATTAAGAAATAACACCCAACATTGCTCAAAACTTATTCAAAATGGAAAGATTGCTGTTAAGCAACTGTTTTTTTGATAACACATCCACAGCATAAAATCTTTTAGAACAACAGCTCAGGCAACAGAAAGAAGAAAGGGTTGTTGCCAAGCTTAGGAAGCATATAACAAGGAAAATAGCCAAAGATCCCGTACAGATGTTAGAAATATTTTGGAAATTTTATGAAAATCTGTATAAAGCAGAGAAATGTGAAAATCAAGAAAAAGTACAAATGGAAATATTTATGGAAGAATTAAATATGCCAAGGTTGCAGGTAGATGAGGCTCAGTTATTAACAGTTAGGGGATAGGAGGAGATTAGATAGAAATGAAGATGTATAGCCAATCTACAGGACAGTACCCAGGAATAGTTGGTATTCCTGTGGAAATGTGGAAGCTAGGAGGGAAGAAAGTAATACAGATCTAAAAGGAGGAGCACCAACATTCTGGAAAAAAGCTGTGGTGGCTGTAATACCTAAAGATGGTAAAGATCCCTCAGGTCCAGCTTTACATGGGTCAACTTCTATTCTAAACCATGATTATAAAGTGTTAATGTTTATAACGGCTAAAAGAATGGCAAAGGTGTTGCCAAATTTGATAGATATGGATCAGTGTGTTTTTGTGGAGTGGAGGTAAACATTTGACAACATTAGTAGAACAATGATGATCTAGAGGGAAGCAGAATGTAGGAAAATACCACTATTATTCATGGGTATTGATGCAGAGAAAGCATTCAACAACATAAGCTGGGATTTTGTGAGTAGGACAATGAAAGCATTTGCATTCCCTGACAAAATAATAAGGTTAATTAGTAGGATATATGAGGGATCGGAGGCAAATATCAAAGTGGGGGGGGGGGTTCCCTCTGTGATAAGGTCTGTTTAAAGAGAGGAATCAGGTAAGGGTGTCCTCTTTTCCCTTTGTTATTTGCATTACATTTAGAACCATTGTCAAAGAAAATAAGGGACTCAGAAATTCAACGATATATGTGGTACAGTAATCAAAAAAGTTGTCTTTATTTACAGATTACATTATTTTGTATCTGATAAAACCAGAAAAGGATATTTCAGTGTTATGGAACATTCTGAGGATGTTTAAAGTCTTTTTGGGATACAGAACTAATGAAGATAAAACAAAGGAAATAGCTGTAAACGATGTACCCACACACGAACTGGTTCAGCAATACCCCTATTTATGGGGACATGATAAAATGAAGTACTTAGGACTATGACTTAAAAAGGAATCTTTTATGGCTGCTAAGGATATGTGGGAAGAGAGTAAACAAAAGATAATACAAAAACTGATAACCTGGAAAACTTGTTTTATGGATATGGATAGCAGTGAACATGTTTTTGTCCCTTAGTTTTATACACTGGTCAGGCATATTTTTTTATCAACCAGAGGAGAAATTGTGGATAGCAATTAATAAAGAGTTGATGGATTTTACCTGGGAGGTGAAGAGGGCAACAGTGATGTGGGGTAAGCTGATCCTTCCATTAGAACAAGGTGCTTTGGGATTATCCGATTTGAAGGGATTAAGTGTTACACTGTTAAGGCTCCTATACATAGCACAAGCAGAAAGCTATAATTCAAAGTGGAAAGGGATGATGATATAATATGGAAGAAGCTCAAGAAATAACGAGAGACTGGAATTTTGGTTGCAGATCCTTAAGAAGAATAACAATAGCCATACATAACATTATATTCATAAAGCAGCAACAAATATGCAGGATTCTGCCTATAGTGATGACTACAATTAAGGGTTCTGAGAATAGGTAACAGGAGGGTGGAATTTACTGGAGGAAGCTGGCAAAGGAACCAAGGTACTGGGAGCAAATAGTTAGACAGGGAAAGGTAACATAATGGGAAGAGGCCACGGATACATTTGGATTGCAGGCTAGACACTGCCTTCCCTGTCTATAATTGATATGAGAGTATAGGCAAAGAAATGGAATAGGGGGATCCTAAGTAAGGGACCAACATCAGTAGAGCTTTTAGCTGAATCTAGAGCAGAAGCTGCTGTTACAAAACAGACAATTAGTTGGGCATACATATAAAATACTGCATGCTAAATATACGAATCAATCAGAGGAGGTTAGAAAAGATGTGGAAGAGAGACTGGATAAGCAATTCACAAAGAAACAATGGGAGGATATATGTATGGCTCTTAAATATGCAACAAAGTGTAGAAGATTTGGAATTTTTGCTTGGAAGTGTTTGCATAGGTATTTTTATACTGCAAGCAGACTCCAAAGAAATTTTCCTCAGGTAGACAGCAAATGTTGGAGGTGTGATGAGGAAGAAAGACGTAATTGGGAACACAGTTTTTGGGAGTATAATGAGCTGACAGACTTTAAAAATTCCCTGCCAACTGTTCTGTCAGAGATGCCACGTGAGCAAAGTGGTGTAACTAAGGAAATTATTTTTGAACTATGATACAGAATTGGAATTGCTTACAAATAGTAAGGCCTTGCTGAGTTTAATTCTGATGACTGCCAAAAAAGCAACTACTAGAAAATGGAAATCAAAGTCTAAACCAATCATATTAGAAGTAGTGAATATACTAACAGATAAAAAGAACCGGAAGTGGGATCTTTAGAAAAGGGTAGGAGCAAATTATGCAGAAAAATAGGAATTATGGGAACGATATATGCAGAATAATGTTTTGGAGGAGGAATGAGGTTTAAGGGAAGGCAGGAAATGAATGAACTATATAATATTTGATTAACAATGACTGTACAGAAGGTTATATGTGACATGTACTGTTTGCATGTGAAAATATGTCAATATATTTTTTAATTTACAAATGTAAGACTGCCTATATCATAAGGGATAATTCAATAAAGATGTTTTTGTTAAAAAAACAAAGAACTTATTCAAGATGGTACCACCTGCTAGGATCCAGTAGATATTGCAAACACATTGGCTAACAAATTCAGTGCAAATTTCACTCCTGAATCAACTATATAAAGCTCACATATTTCATAGGATCTCAACCCCCTCCCGCTTATTACACAAGAACTCTTACTAAAAGTACTTTTCAAAACAAACAAACAAATCATCCTCCATGGGACCCAAAAGCATACTTGGCTGCTTGCCAAAAATCACTTAACATACACTGGCAGATCTGCTCCTTTAGCTGTTCAACCTGAGCTTAGCCATCAGCTTTGCTTATCAGGTATGACACACAGCATCTGTGACACCACTTCAGTGGGGCAGCTCCACCATGGACCTCTAGAAACTACAGACTCTGCAGATAAGCCTAACAACCCTCATCTACAGGGCCATGGAATGGATCATAACTGACCTAATAAACTACAATAGTAAAAATATTACATGGCTTTACCCCCAGCAGTTTGGCTTTGTTATAGGTAAATTCTTTCTAATGAATCTGGTAATCTTCTTTGACTGACAATGGTCATGCTGTCCTTTCAGCATACCTTGTCTTTGTCAAAGCATTTGATACTACACCACATGCTAACATAGTTAACAAGCTAAATGTGCTACAAAATATGATACTTATATAGTTAGGTGGATGGCAAATTGACTGAAGTACAGGACCCCACACAGTAAGGGTGTCAGGTACATCCCCATAGAACATGACGTTTTACTAGTGGAGTCCCTCAGGAATCTGTAACATGTCCTCTACTTTTTGACATATATTTCTTTGATCTTCAAATTAAAAAACAGGATCTCTGGTAAACAAACCTTTTGGATGATTGTAAACTGTGTGCAGTCTTCAAATCCCCTTCAGACAAGCAGAAACTACAATTTGAACTTTTACAAGTTAATAACTAGTGCACAGAATATGGGCTAAAACTAAATGCTAAAAAGAACAATATTGTTGCATTCTGTATTCAATCCTCCAGCCCCGCTAACAGTATAGATAACATCCCAATCCAAAATGCAGATGTTGTGAGAGAGCTTGGAACGTTGGTAGATAATTCCCTCTGTTTTGATCATTGTGATGCAACAGTGGTTTGGAAACCTTTCCATCTGATGCAAATGACTACAAAGGGTATCTCCTCTAGATCGAGAGATGTCTTTTCCCCTCTATATCCTGCACTGATCAGGCCCATCATAGAATAAAATGCCTCCTTTGGGATGTATCTTATCTGACATATTAGCCAGTTCAAGATCTCTTATATCTCCACAAATCAAACAGTCTTGTGAATGTTAGGTCCAGAAATAGGAATCTGTTTTACAAGATAAACAAATGATAGTTGAGTGACAGATGTGTCATGCAATGACTACCCCTTCTTTGGAAAAAAACTCCACTCCAGATCAATGTGACATACTATCTTTCGTTAAAAAATAGTTTGACAATTGCATGGGTATTCACAAATTCAAACTCCTCTAGCATGACTGGCTTATTATCTCTCCATGAAAACGTGATGTAAAGTTCAAGAAAGCGTACTGGCAAGACATAAATGGTGATATGGCCCATTTGTCTTATATTTTCTATGATTCTGTGGTTACTTTTAATCCTCTTCTAGGGAACAGGAAAGAACATGTGGAAGAGAGAAACAGACAGATACCTACCAAACAATCACACACACACACACACACACACACACACACACACACACACACACACACACACACACACACACACACACACACACACACACACACACACACACCTACAGGGGGAAGCAGGCACGTAGGCTTAAAAAATGTCCTGGTTCTGAAAGTGAGGAGCACAGCAAGATTATTAAAGCAGTAGGCATGCTCAGAGCATGAGGATATGCTGCAGTAAACAAAGATTTTCAGCCTATACCTAAAAAAATAAAAATGCTTCATAGTGCTACACAGGGAACAGGAGAGAGTACTGGATACAGAAAGGAGGAAAAATATAGACACCCCCAGAGGCTGGCAGCCAATCAAGGCAGTGCAGCAGGAGCAAGAGGGTTTAGATAACCAAGTATGTGAAAGCAAGCCATGCAGCAGAATTGTGTGGCAATAGGAACATTCTACGAGAAGGAAACAGCACTTGTCAGCACAAGCATAAAATAATAAGAGAAATTTGAAGTACCACAGAGGGAGAAGGTGCCAGCAGGGGGGTGGACAGGGAAATATAGAGAGACAGGACAAAGAGATAATATACTTCCAGGCCAGGAAACCATTCTGGATAATGTAGCAGGAGTGAAAAGGCTTTAAATAAATTGTGAAAAGAAAAGAGTGGAGCAAGGTAGTATAGCAGGACACATCCAGACTACTAGGAGAAGTAAACATTTTTTTCTAAAAAACATCCAGGGCGCCTAAGCACTATAAAGGGAACAGAAGACTGTGTGGGATAGACAGAACCATGCCTTCAAGGAAAGGAAGCCAACAGAAAGACAGGTGGTGGAAATTGTGTTCCCTTTGCACAAGAATAGATACAAGCAGGAGATAGCAGTTACAGTTTTCAGCATGGAAAATGTTAAGCAGAGAATTCCACTGGATAAAACGGTGTAACTCCTACATGCAAAGAGCTCAGATGTGTAGCAGCAGCAGCAACATGTACTTACACAGTAAAATTCTTAACAGTTCAGCCTGATTCAGCCCTATGAATGGTCATCTACCCAGGCTGACAAGAGGAACATGACTGACATAGCATATCTGGAGGTCTGTAAGGCATGAGCCATGCTTCACTACAGTTTGCTGGGAAAATTAAAAAGGTAGTGGCTATGGTGAAACCCTACTTGATGATCTGTATAGGAAACAGCCTAATAAATAAAAGGCAGAAGATAGAAATTATGTGGAAAAGGCTGAGCAAGAAGTCACACAGTGGTGTTCAGTGCTTTTTTGTGGTCTGGTGTAGTGTATCTGTGTCACACATCACACAGGGATAGTCAATAACATCAGTCTGTTTACTGATGACATCAAAATCAGAACTGTAGTAAAGGACAGAGTGCCAGTTTCTAATATGATCTAGTATGGCAAGCAGGCAGTCTGCAGATGAAGATCAATGTGAAAAACAGCAAAGCTGTGAACTTTGGTGAGGGAATCAACTGATAACATATGCAGCAGTCAGGCATGAATGTTGAAGAAGATAGGACAGTGGCATTGAATCGAGAGAAATGGTAACAGTTGACATGACACCCTGACGCCATGTAGACAATAGGAAAAAGGGGAGATGATGATGATGATGATAATGATGATGATGCTGATAACGATGATGGTGGTGAACTATGCAAACCTTTTTAAACTTGTAACTTGTGACTCTCTGGCCTTCTAATATGATTACAGTGTCACACAGCTCTACTAGAGAACATTGCCACATGCATGTGACTTATGTAAATGGTTGATAACATCAGAAGTATTTTTATTGGAAAACTAAATAATTAGTAGTGAATGCATTTTTTTCTTACCTATTTTAAACAACCTTTGCACTTTTTCTTGATGTTGTTCTGTAACAACAGATCCCCACATGGGCGAGATGGTGTGGAACACTCACTCCTATCCTCCCTCCCACCCAGTCCTTGCAGTGCCCAAATCAGTAATTGAATATGCCTGGGGTGCAGTCATGGCTTTAACCCTCTGTGTCATGGGTATGGATAAACAGTGGCATTCTTGCGACTGGTGTGCAAAATACATAAGTATGTACTACAAGCATTATTATTCTTGATTAGGATTATGTACTTCAAGCATTATTATTCTTGATTAGGATTATGTACTACAAGCATTATTATTCTTGATTAGGATTATGTACTACAAGCATTATTATTCCTGATTAGGATTACGCTGCTAGCAGATGCTTACTTTACCTTAACATCCCACAGACTTCTAATAGGCAGTTCTAATAAACAGTGTTTACATCATTCATGGCTAGTATTTAATCTGCTTGGGATGCATATGGCTCTTGCTGTTTTTTTTCTCTTCTGTGACACTAGAGGAAAAATGTTTTTATTTGCTAAACAGTCTTACTTTTTTTCTTGTGGTTAAGAGATACATCTATATTTTGGGTCCCTGCTGTTTGATCTATGAGTAACATTCGTAAGTATATTATGCCAGCAAGCCAAAGTCCATGGCAGCAGATGCAGGACAGCAACCAAATCTTTTAACTCAAAGAGCACTTTATTTGTGGAAAAATAATAAAAATAAGTTGATAAAATAAGTTGAATAGCAGCAATAAATCAGCAATAAATCAAGCGCTTTCGTCTCTGTTCATTCAGAGACCTTTTCAAGATAAAGCACGCAGTCAACAGTCCCTTTTTAAAACAGTAAAAGAACAAGTTGGCTAGGTATAAATGATGCCCTGGCTTTAGTGTGTTTTCTCAAATTGAAGGCACTAGATAGATAAATAGATAAAAAGAGAAGTGTGTATGTGTATATACATATACATACAGTTTATTTTAAATGTTTGGATGGTGAATGTTTTTATTGCAACATATTATACATGTTATGTTATGATTTACAATGAGAGTGTTATTTATCTTTTATAGAGTTTCTACAACTTTAAAAAAGAATTATCCAGCTTTTGAATAATTTATGAGATTCTAATTGATGAATGTAACTTATTGGTGGAGAGTAATTATTTTTTTTTACTATTTTGGGAGGGGACTGTTGACCGTGTGCTTTATCTTGAAAAAGTCTCTGAATGAACAGAGACAAAAGCGCTTGATTTATTGCTGCTATTCAACTTATTTTATCAACTTATTTTATTATTTTTCCACAAATAAAGTGCTCTTTTAAAAGAAAAGGTTTGGTTTGCTGCATCATCTGCTGCGGATTGTTTGCTGTCCTGTATCTGCTGCCGTGGACTTCGGCTTGGAGTTTCTAGTTTCATTTTGCTGATCTATGATGCCAGCAAGTCATTAACACAGTCCCATTTTACATGAATTGCACCAATGACATGACTGCATACAAAACATAGTGTGCATGACTGTTTAATGTGAGTTGGCATTAGCTTAATGAATACTATGGTAATGCACAGCAGTGTGGATACTTAGGGAGAAACTATGAGTTGCTGAAATGTATTCATGAATAGTTGCAATTTGAACTCCAAATGTCATAAGAATG
Organism: Protopterus annectens; assembly: GCF_019279795.1. Taxonomy (NCBI): domain Eukaryota; kingdom Metazoa; phylum Chordata; order Ceratodontiformes; family Protopteridae; genus Protopterus; species Protopterus annectens. The sequence goes on along the minus strand of NC_056743.1, from coordinate 1,525,812,713 downwards.
AATTTAAAATCTGTCACTATGCACTTTCTTAGTAACACAATAAATGTAAAACATTTGCTTTTGGCTGGGGCAGAGATATGTTATCCTTGAGCAACCAAAGCCATTTTTTTTAAATTATGGGTTTTAAACTAGGGCTAAAAGTAAAAAGTAATGTTTAAAAATAATGTAGTATTTCATTTACTAAATGCTGACATGATAAGCTAGACATGATGAAACACAGAGTGTGCAGGAACAGTCATACAGTCAAAGAACTATCTCAAATGCTGTACACAGCCACAACAATGATAGTTTGCATGGCTGTGCTGATTTATTTACAGATATGGGTAGTTTGCCAGGAGAATATCATATTCAAGTAAATTCAGATTCTATGGCAGTAATACAAGTTCCAGTGAAAGTATTGGTTGTTCTTGGGAAGAGAACTGTGCCAGGAACTGAATGTGAAGCTTAAAGGGAGTAAAACTGTGCCAGGAACTGAATGTGAAGCTTAACTGTCACAAGCAGTGCCAACAGAATAGATAAAAATGTGATCCATAACAATTGTGCAACATGACAAGATCTGCATTTGTATTCATACAGAATATCAGAATAAAGTGATTAACGGAGAACATTACCTATTGCATATTGTTGAGGAAGTGACCTTTGTTATGCCAAATGCTAAGTTCTTATTTATATTAGATGTAAACCAGGTTTTCTGGCAGATAAAGCTAGATGAAAAAAAAGCTATAAACTCTGTATTACTAAGACACCTTTTGGACGATACATTTTATTGAGACTTCTCGTTGGTATTTCATCTGCATTAAAAGTATTTCAAACAGCTTTAGCAAATACAATTGAAGGCTTAGAAGGTGTTGTGAACATAAGTGATGATCTTCAAGTAAGGGATCTGGCACAAGAAGAGCAAGGCAGGAGATCAATACACTTGATGAACAGACTGAGACAGTATCACTTCAAATTACATAAGAGCAAGTGTGAAACAAGAGTGACATGCCTGAAAGATATGGGTCACATTTTTTTGTCTTTATCATTTTTATTATTAGTTTCATACAAAGAAAGCACATATCATACCATAAATAAAAACATTTGACATATAAGTCTTTCAGTATTTCCTTTCATATATTAATTAGCTCAGTAAACATTTTACTCTTATCCATTTACCTCTTTTCCATACGACACAAAATAACATTTGCTACAGTTTCTTCTCACATCAAGCATACCCATACGGGTCCCATTCTAATGCCAGAGTTTCTGATGGTCACAGCAATAGTGCAGAAGACAAACAAACAAACATTAATGAGATGCTTTTGGGAATGATAACTTTGCGATATTTATTATTAACATCAGAAAATAATGCCTCTTACAAAGCTGTTGGAACAAGACATTTCAGGAAATGGAGTTAACATGTTTTGTAAATGCTGAGGAAATCAGTGGAGAAGCACTTCATTAAACTTTATGATGTAAATAAGCAAGCTGTGTTACAAGCGGATACAAGTCAGAACGATCTAGGAAAGAGACCAAATGCATATGGATCAAGAGCATTTACAGATGCAAAGGAGATACATTCAAACAAAGAAACAGCTGATAACAAAAGCATGCGGATGTGAGATATTTCATATTATGTTTATGGAAAAGAAGTAAAGGAGAAACTGATCATGAACCTTTGCAAAATATATTCAGAAAGTCTTTGTACAAGACACTGCCAAAATTGAACACAGTGTTGTTAAGCCTACAGAAATATGGCCTGAAAGTGAAATCTAGACCAGGTATGGCACTACATATAGCAGGGATGTCAAGCAGGGCATGTTATAGGAGCACAGAAAAAGTTTACTATAAGAAGATCTAGATAATATTTGAGTGATACTGCAATTGCCTAAGACAGAGAAAAAGTAAAAGAATTTCACAGATATACTACTGCTGATTTAGGAATGCAGTTATTAAAACAAAACAAACAAACAAAAAACACTGATGAGAGGTTCAAAACAGCAAAAAAAAAAAAGTTCTAAAGGAAACCCAGCCTTACTGTATCTAACCATGTGACAGATGACAGAAAAGTTTCTTGACAGAACACAAGGCACATCTAGAAAAGAGAGGGCAAGAGAAAATACGTCTCAGCCAGGAATTTCAGCAAAGATAGAAAGGCTAAGCTTACAAGTCAGACAGTGTACTAATAGAAAACAAGCACCATTAACAAGATGCCTGAAAGGGAAATGCATCATGCTCATTAAAACAGCACTTATCAAAGACTGCTGTTGAGCTAATAATCCAATGTTAGTAAGAAAAAGAGTAAAGCTACAAAGATGTTTCTTACAAATCTGTATTGGATGCTTGTAGTCACATTTAGACACATTATTACTACGTCAAATGAAGAATAAGGGGTCCCTCCTTGAGGGATCAATGATTGAGTTCCTTCTCTCCGCCAAGGAGAACCCAGCATTTATTTCTTGGAAGTTTCCACACTTACGAACAAGTGCACCTGCTGCCAGTTCCTGCTGTGACAACATGAGTGAATTACATAAGTACACCCAGCCTCTCAGCTTGCCATTTTGCCCCAATCACTAAAGAGTACACTTCCTGTAAATCAAGCAATGACAATTTAGATCTGACAGTACACACTGCTGACAGGTATTATATAAGTATATACCTACCTGACTTGCAGATACCTCCAAAAGCTGAAGATGGATGGAGAGGCTGCTGAAGAACACGGAGAGATGGAGAATATTTGAGGCCCATCAATGAGGGTTCCTCACAAATGAACTGACAAAGTAAGAATGCATCTGTTACCAGAGGTGCCAGAAGAAGCTAAAGGTTGGGGGGGCAGAAGGCAAAAGGTGCACTTTGTGATCTAAAAGGGCAGAATTTTTAGCTGTCAACCGCCTTAACAGAATCATATCTGTGACACCAGCTGTATATAGTGTAAATCTGAGTTACATTTGGAATTACTGCACGGAAATTTCATAGAAACTTACAAATGACGCTAATGCTGCAATTATATGTGACCCAGGAACCATATATCCAAAGGTTAGAGAGAAAAGTGTAGTATTGCTGTATCACTCTTACTCTACTCCTGCAACACGGAGAAAAAACACCATGGAAGAGTGGTGGGTAGCTCTCAAACATGTCATTCATACTGTTAAACAGTTACAAAAAAGTCCAAATTAAGTGTTTAACAGCTTCCCATGGCTCTTTTGTAGTGACTGTTGACTGATGTTAGTGTATAATGTGCAACTAGAGATTAACAGTAGTAAGACATACTTAATTAAAGCTTGTTAAGCATCATTCTATTCCCATAGCTTGTCAGGAAATCTCTGCCTATCCCAATAACAATCCAGATTAACATAAAGTGGGTGTAAGGGAATGAATGAATAATTAAACAGAAGTCAATGATTATTACATTGGAAGTCAGTCAGACTCCAGTGAAATGTACCTCTTGGCAAATTCTGCCTATAACAGGATATTATACAGGAGAGACAAAGCCTATCCTGGTACTTAGTGGGTGAAAGGCAATAAACATGCAGGTCTGCACCAATGTAGGGAAATTAAACATACCTTATAAGGCAGTGTGTTGCCATGTGACTAAAACTAACCAATAACCAAAAGTGGTCCACGTAGTCCTGGGCAAACAGTTTCAAGGTGAATGTAATAAGTATTACAATGAAAAGTAGGCAAAAAATAAATAGTATGAGAAATATACACTTTAATAAAAACACAAAGTAATGTTGAGTGTTTTCGTCCACAACTCTTGGAATTTCATCAGAACATATTGACAACTCTTCAAAGCACATTTAAATACACAATAAATAAAAATTAAACTATGAAACAATCAACTAATTAACTATTTAAATTTGTGAATCTTGAATATTAAAAATGTATATGTACTATTTATTTTTGTTACTTTTCACTATATTGCTTATAAATTAAACATACCTCAACTCTTTGAAGTATTTACTTGAATGTACTATCTTATTATACCTGTGTAAATTGTTATCTTTACTGCTTTGGTGGTGCTGCGGTAGTGTTGTCGCCTCACAGTAAGACGTCCTGTTCGATTCTCAGCTAGAGCGTCTTCTGTGTGGAGACATGCGTGAATGGGCATACCTTCGTTGAAGGTTGTGCGTCAGGGCTGGCAACTCGGCACGTAAAAATCTACTGCCAATCATTAGCAGACCGGAGTTCCGCTGTAGCGACCCCTAACCGGGAAAAGCCGAAAGACACAACTGCTGTCGATCTCGGGTGGTGACTGAAAAGGGTCAATAACCAGCCCACTAACCAGGTAAACAAACAGTAATCAATAAATTAATATAATGCCCAGAATTCTGAAGACCATCCCTGATTTTGCTTCATATTTTTGCCCTGTCCCTTGTAAAATGTTTGATTTTCTGGTAAGTCATTCAGGATCACAACTCTCAACTCTTCAGAATTTCACAGAATGTCCAGATTTTTGCCTCATATTTTTAGTATGTTCTTCATAAAATTTGTGGTTTTCTTGCAAACCACTGAGGACTGCACCCACTAAATAATGAATGATACATTTGAATCTAAGACTTCATAGCCTTCAGAAAATGCATACTAATGCAAAACCTGTTATTTTAACAGCTTTATAAGTTTACAAGAACAATGTTTGAAATCTATCTCTGATTTTGGCCCTTTATCCCGCCCATCATTTTGGGTTTGTCCAGAACTTTTAAGCAAAACTTAAGAGGTATGCAGAGGATTACAGTTAGTCACTTAAAAGTGGACATTGAAGTTTCATACTTCTATTAATCAGAAAATGCAAAACCTGAGCTATTAAAATTTGAAATGAATGTGTAATTTCTAAAAATTGTCCCAGGTTTTGAGCTTTCGTTCCGTTATTTTTGGCTTTGTCCACATTTTATAAAAGAAAAAGCTGATCAATATGCCTCAGAAATACTCACATAAGCTTTTCCATGGTAACAGTGAGCTCAAGCAGCCAGAAAAAGGTTGATTTATCACTCAAATCATCTTTTTCCGGTTTTCTGACCTTGTGGTTACCTTGGAAATGCCAATGCAAATATTTCACTGTAATCGCTATTCTGGCAGCCGTTTCAGGGCATACTGGACAGTTGTTGAAAGTGGAGCCCCTTCCCCATTGCTGGTTCCGGCACCCATGTTTGTTACAATGAACAGCACGGATCCGCCTTGACAGTCAATGACTGAATTAAATCCCAAGCAGTAAACCACTAGAGCTTAAGGATGTCTTAAATACTAAAGTATGGATGTATTTGTGGAAGCACTGTAAGTCTTGAAGTATAGATGGATGTACCAAAGGAAACCTAACCCTGGTACTGCAGTTGAGAGAACAACATTTAAGAAAGGTATGTATAGAAGACCAGCTGGCTGCAGTTCAGATGCCCACCATAGAGATATTCTTGAAGCTAACACTAGAAGCAGCTATGCCTCTGGCAGTTGTCTTTTGTCTGCAACATTTTCCAATGGATATACAACCATCTCACATCAAAAGATAATGCAGCTAGCAGACCACTAGGAAAGTTTTTGTTTTGCAGCTGTAAGCATTTCCTTCACTGAAGTGTAAATGGCAAACAACTGTTTGTTTCTGAAAGCAAAACATTCATTTCAGATAAAACCTGAGCTGAGAAGCTACATCCAGAATGCAAAGCTCTTTGTCCTCTGGTTTCTGTCCTAGCAAAGAAAATAAGTAGCTGAATGTGTTACTACAGGTAAAGTTCAGCACCTGCTTCTAGTAGAACGTATAGGTTCATCCTAGGGGACCCCAAACACTTGTGAAAAAACAAACACATGTCCCTATGGGAGGACATGCACCTTTGGCATCATGTAAGCAGAAGTAATGATCACCAGAAAAAAGGTGTTTTCTAAAAGACAAACTTCAAAACTGCTAAACCAGGGTTTCAAATGAGAGAAAGGGTAAGCCTGTCAATGACAAAGTTCAAATTCCATGGAGGGGACAGGTTCTCTGAATGTGGGTGGAGATGCAGTACTCCTTTCTGGAACTGCATTACCAGCTGATTGTAGTTTCGGTTATGCCCTTATCAAGGTCAGGATGGGCAGAAATAGCTGACACCTTCCCTAGGACCATGAAATAAGTCAAACCCAAGTTTACAGGTACCTAAGATATGCCAGGATTGCCTGTAATTTGATTAACTAAGTAGTATTTATTTATGTATTTATTTACTTATATGCTTGTTCACTTATTTATAGAATTATTTTGTTTTGTTTATTTGTGTCTTTTGTTTTGTTTGTCTGGATATAGAAACATTCCTCCACTGTTCTACAGGAAGGAGGAATAATGAATGAGGATGGGATGGAGTACTATACTGACAGGAGTTTACAAGATGTGGTTTCAGAGCTGCAGATTTATCGCTTGTTGTTGATCTAACAGATTTGAGACCTTACAGATACGTCAGAAGCTAAGGCTGTGCTTGGCAACAAGATTTCGGTGGACATTATGGAAAAAAAAGAAGTTATGTTCTCACCATAATAGGTTCATAGGGTCATACTAGGCTATCTGCCCTAGGGCATTTATAAGCCTAGCCAGAGTGTGTTTGGCTTTCACCACCCATTTTAAATTAATTTTGCAATGCCCTTTTTGAGGTTAGTATACTGTGCCTCTGTCTAACAGTGACACCAAAGTGATACCCGGGGTAAACCTACGATCTCCCATCCACTCATCAAGATTCGTCTTGAAGAGAGTCAATGAGGGACTCTGCCTAACCTGGACTGGGATTTTATTCCAGAGTGAAGGGAGCCTCTGGGTTATGATTCTGTCCCTCCAGCATGTCCTATTTATTTCACTGTTGAGGTTCAAGTCTCTCGAGCGCGTAGCTCGATGGGATTTGGATTTTCTGAGGTGCAGCATGTCCATTAATTCCGGGTTGGACATGGCTTTATACATCAGGCACAGATCGCCTCTGAGCAGGCGGTATGCCACTGAGTAGAGCTGGAGTTTCTTTAACTGGACAGCATATGGAATCTGTTTGAGCCATTTGATCCTCTTGGTGAGGTACTTTTGGGGTCTTTCCAGTTGCTTCAGGTTTCTGGTAAAGTACATCCCAAAAGGGGCATTGTACTCAATTATGGGCCTGATGAGGGATGAGTAAAGAGGCACGATGACCTCCCCTGATCTAGATGTGAATCCCTTCATGATTAGGTGGGCTATATAAAATGTTTTTCTAACCACTTTGGCCATGTGGTTGTCAAATGAGAGATTGCTATCAACTTGGGTCCCCAGGTCCCTAATTACTTCTTCCGTACTTAATGGATTACCACCTATGTGGTAATTTGTGGGCACTTTGTTTTTGCCAAAGGGGATGACTATACACTTTTTGGCATTTAGATTGAGGCCATGGCTCTGGCACCAGTTGTCTGTTTCTATGAGGCCCTTTTGGAGGATGCTTGTGTCGGCTGGAGAGTCGAATATGGCACCCAATTTATCAGTCATCTGCGAACTTGGTCTTCTACATTCCTTCCGTGTTGGCCTGTACCTCCGAGAAATATATACCGAACAAGAGAGGTCCCAGGACTGAGCCTTGTGGGACACCACTTGTAACTGGTTTGGAGTCTGACATGGCTCCAGCAATTCTAACCATGTGGGTTCTGTCCTTGAGCCAGTTTGCAACCCATCTAGTGACATAGGGGTTTATATTTAAGCTGGTGAGCTTATCTATAATGCCTGAGAGGGGTATTGTATCGAAGGCTTTTGCGAGGTCCAGGTAGGCTGTGTGGACCACCATCCCCTCGTCAACGGCCTTGGTGACTGTTTCAAAGAAATCGACCAGGTTTAAGAGGCAGGATCTGCCCTTAACAAAGCCGAACTGGGTAGGATCCAGTGTTTGTAGGTCCCCAATATCTTTATTTATGAGGTCCATGATGATCCTTTCCATAGCTTTGCAGACCAAGCTAGTCAGGCTTATGAGGCGATAGTTTCCAGGATCTGTTGAGGCACCACCTTTGTGGAGAGGGACCACTGTTGCTGTACGTCACTCTTTGGGTACATATCCTGTAGTAAAGCTGAGACTGAACAGTAGTTTTTGTTTGGGTTAGCTCTTCTTGGAGTTCATGTAGGACGCAGCCCGGGACACCGTCTGGTCCCATTGATGCTGTGTTTTTTGCAGTTCTTACCTGAGCATTTGAGATGTTACATCTGTGTTGTTGATCTTCATTCACTGACTGTTGGGTTTTGGTTCCGTCCTCAGAACCAACTCAGCCATTGTATCAAGCTTGCGCTAGCCAGAAACTCTCGAGCTAAGGCTACCCATAGTGCCTCCCTTCCCTTCAGATCAAGTTTTGCCTGTAGAAATAAAATTTGGAAGCTTTGTCTGAACAACTGCCCTGCTATGAGCCAAGACTAGATCTGAACCTCCAGGAGTCTTTGGAGGAGGTTGGAGGATGGGATGTCAAGAACGAATGAAGATCGACAACACAGATGGAACATTATGGTAAGAACATAACTTCTATATGATGTTGTCAATCTTCATTCATTCTTGACTGCTGGGACAGAGTTCCTAGCTACTTTATGTCCCAGTTGGCCCTACAGAAGGATGTTCCTGAGCACTATAGAGCCAAAGGATGCTCTTCCCCTGGAGACCATATCCAATTTGTAATGAGTATTAAAGGTATGAGGGGAAGCCCAGATGGCCACTGAGCAAATGTCATCCATACAGGATCTAGAATGAAAGGCTACTAAGTGGAAACTGATCTGGTAGAATGAGCCTTGACCTTAGTTGATAGTTGCAGTCTATTTTGAGCACAAAACAAAGGTGATGCACTCTCTTAACAATTTTGATAAAGTAACTTTGGAAACTGTTTTTCTCAGTCAAGTACTTGAAAAGGATAGGAACAATTGGTCTGATTTCCTAAACGATTTTGTTCTATCCAAGTATAAACATAATTGTCTGTGAACATCCAACAAATGCAAACAATATTCTCCTTTGTTTGAAAAGTTTGGGGAGAAAACTGGTAGGTCTATGGATTGCTTAATATTTGAGTCTGATACTACTTTGGATAGAAATAGCCAGGGAATTGTTATGGCTAGGCTTGTATAGGCCCTAGGGCCAATAGCCTAGTACCAACCTATGGACCTATGAAAGGAGGGGTTAGTTCTAAGTGATACTCTCTCTTTGTGAAAAATAATGTATGGACATTTCACACACAAAGCTTGCAATTCTGATATTCTCCTGGCTGACATGATGGCCATCAGGAATAGGGTCTTCCAGGATAAAAATTTGATATCACAGGAGGCTACTGGCTTGAAGGGCCGAAGGACCAAACTTTGCAAGACTAGCATTACATTCCAAGGTTCAATGGGTTCTTTAAAAGGTCATTTCAAATGTAAAATGCCTTTTAGGAAGGTTTTGCAGAGGCAATGGGACATTAAGGAAAGGTCATCAAAGCCATTATGAAAATCTGAAACAGCAGCTAGATGACCTCTAACAGTCGAAGCTGAGGCTCCAGATTGCAATAAGGTTGATAGGTATTCTAATACCTTATCAATCAAGGCTGAAAATGGGTCAAATCCTTCTCCATGAGACCAAAGTACAAATCTGTTCCATTTACTGAGGTAAAGTTTCCTGGTGGATGGTTTATGAGAAGCCAGAATTATCTTTTGTGCTGGGGAGGATAGATTATTCTGCCTGGCAATTACTGGAAGTGGAGGTGCCAAGCCATCAGCTTGAGACTTTGTAGGTTGGAATGGACCATTCCCTGTTGATGAGACAACAGGTCTGGAGTTGGATCCATAGTCCACGGGCAATGGACTAGATGAGGCCAGAGAAAGGGCAATCAGACTTGATGGGACCATAAGGTGCAATGAGGATTACTTTACTTCTCAACCACTGGGTTTTCTTCAAAAACTGAGGAATTAGGGGGATTGGTGGAAAGGTGTAAAGCAGACCCAGGGATCAATCGTGTAGGAGAGCATCTCTCGGGGACTCCCCCCCAAGGAGGACACAGGGCAAAGTAGCTGCTGCATTTGTGGTCCATGGGAGCGGCAAACAGGTCACAGCAAGGCTGACCCCATCGATGAAAGACCTTCTTCACCAAATTGGGATTTAGAGACCACCCGTGAGCTAGGAGAATGCATCTGCTCAATTTATCCATGATCACGTTGGAATTCTCCGGAATGTGCATTGCTATCAGAAGGCAGTTGGAGGATATCACCCATTGCCACACTCTTAGGGCTTCCCAATATAAAGGGTAGGATCTGGTTCCCCCGTTTCTTGATGTATCAGACCACTGACATGTTGTCTGGCTGGATAGCAATTGTCCCCACAGGGAGGGCAGATTGAAATGCTTGCAACGCTAAGAGCACTGCCCTCATCTCCTGGACATTGATATGCAGATTGGCTTCTAAAGGGGACCAAGTGCCTTGGACTGTCTTTCCCTGATAATGCCCCCCCCCCCATCAGGAATACGGCCTTGGACTGGAAGGGTGAAAGGGTTTACTCCATGATTGCATTGGCTTCATCCACCAGTATAAGTTTTGCTTGCATTGGTTGGTTATGCAGATTGGATAGGACATCGGGTGTGTTAACAGAGATCATTGTGATGCCAGGAGCCATTGAAGCAGCCTTATATGGTACCTCGCCAGAGGAACTAATTGTCACTTCCATGAACCCCAGAAGTTGTAAGACTAAACAAGTTTGGATTTTGTCTTGAGAGAGTATCACCTGAAGCTGTGACCTCAACCACTGCAGTCTGTGTAGAGGCAGAGCAGCCACGCAGGAATTTGTGTTGAAAGTTGCTCCGATGAATTCTATGTCTTGTGTGGGGGAGGGGATAGTTTTGACTTTTTGATGTTTATTGAAATGCCTAATGACTTTGCCACCTTTATAACAGAGTGCAAGGCATGAAGCAATAGATGCCTGGTGGAGGCAGTAAGGAGCCAGTCATCTAAATACAGAAATGTGGAATCCTTGTAGCCTTAGGTGAGCTGCCACCACTGCCATGCATTTGGTGAACACTCTGGGGGCCGTGGTGAGACCAAAGGGCAGTGCTCAAAATTGGTAATGACTGCCCCATCCAGAAGAGGAGGTATCTTCTGGAGCACTTCTCCATTTTTATGTGATAGCATGCATCCTGAAGATCTATAGAGCACATCCAATTGTCTTTTTCCAGAAAAGGAAGGATCGACTGTACCATGACCATCCGGAATTTTATCTGTCAAACAAACTTGTTCAAAACACTAAGGTCTAGAAATGGTCTCCAGTCCCCTGTCTTTTTAGGCACTAAAAAGAATCTTGAGTAAAATCTGGATCATATTTGGTCTGGTGGGACTTCTGTTTGGATGACTCTTTTTTGAAGTAGCTTTTGGATTTGTAGTGCTGCTGTATCCTTCTGACTGGGTGGAACATCGGAGCTTCATCTTTGTGGTCTTGGATAAAGTTCAAAGGGGATGTGGTAACCTCTGGTAATTATGGTCTGTACCCAGGAATCCGATATTACTGAGTGCCAGGCTAAGTGGTGCAGAGAGAATCTTCCCCCAACTGCTTCCAGAGGTAAGCAATTAGGCCGCTGCTAAGGAGCACTGGTAGGGCTGTCCAGAGAAAGAATCCATGGTGCCCTGATTACATGAGTCCCTTCTGCCATGTAGGGGTGGAGTGTTCCTGATGAGTTCCCCCTATGGCCCGGGAGGAAAACTCACCACATTTGACCCAAAAAGGCCCTTGGGACTTCCTGTACCACATATTTCCACCCCTCTGATTCCTGCAATAAGGTCGTTGAGGAGTGGAAAAATGCATGCCCACAGCAGAAAGGGTCTCTCTGTCCTTCTCACACCTGGCTAATGTGTCTCTGACTTTTGGGTCAAACAACGAGGTAGCATCAACCGGAGCATTGACAAAGGAAGACTTGAAAGGGTCCATAAAGTCACATAAGCACATCCAGGCGTGATACCTAATAGCAACACATGTACCCACTGCCCTGGCCATCCCTTCAGCTGTATGTGGAATAAGCCACATGGAGGAGTTCGATATTGATTCTAGGGTGGCAGGCTAGGAGGCAACCTTATTGCATACCTCATCAGACACTGCTCCTGCTAATATCCCTGAGAGCTCAGTAATCAGGTCCCTTTGAAGCCGGGTGAAATGTGCCATGAAATTCAACGACCATATGGCAAAGGTCGTTGAAGCAAAGACCCACTTCCTGAATCTGTCCATCATCCAAGACTCTCTGTTTGGAGGATGGACAGCAGGACTCTCCTTTGTGAGTTCCTTCTTTGTGGTAGCCACCACCACCATAGCATCAACTGCTAAACTTTTGGACCACTGGGGTTGGTCTTCTGGCACAGTGAGAATTTTGTCTGGTCTCCAGAGAATTGGCTCTATAATGTCAGGGGCCTTCCAAGCATGCTGCACGATGAGTTTAACCAATTCATCAGTAGGTGAGGTCACCCAGGAAGTAGAAGGTCAGGCATGAAAAGCCCACAAGAAAACAGACTCCTCGGAGGAAGGGTTGGTGGGCTTCCAATAATCCCTCTGTTTTAAGATTTCCAGGATGTCTCCAAAGGAGACATCTTCAGTTGATGACCCTTCCCCTTCATCGTAGTCTGTATCCTCAGTGAGAGATTCTTGTGGATAATCTAAGTGCTTCCTCTTGCACGACCTCTTGCGGGGTGGCTCCTCAGGGGAAAGGTCTGAGGAGCAGAGGGTACCCTGCAGCAGGGTGTATTGCTGCTCGTGTACCCGCTGCCCCGATGTAGCAGATTGTGACAGCTGCAAGTCAGAAGATACATAGATGCATGGATGGTGCCATCTGCGAGCCTGCTGAGGTGAGAGTTCTCTCCATAATCTGAAAGTGAGGGCCACCTGAAGAGGGAAGGGAGTCCGGAACCAAGAAAGACAACCTCAGAACTGGGGTCACACCCTGCTCAGACAAGCCCACCCCTAGATCAGGAGCCCAGAGAGAGCTTGGGACTGTCAAAGCACCCAGAACCATGGAAAATATCGGCGCCGAACTAGGGATCCTGGAGCCGGCAGCCAAGTCACAGTCCCGAGAGTGGATCGGCTCCAGAACCAAGATGAGGTCCACCAGTGGCATCAAAGTAGTTAACACCAGGAGCAGCATTGAAGTTGAGGGCTCCAAGACCTGCAGAGAGGCTGAAGGAGGAATATATTTTGGAGTCCTTGGAGAGTAGACCTCGGCTCCAGATGGGAGTGAGGTCCTAGAGGAGGTTGGAAGACCTCTGGACGCTAAGAGCTGAAACACTAACCTAACAACATTATGCTCCAAAAGGCACCTGGTGGAATAAATAGACATCCCCTAGGGTGATTCTGGATGTTCAATGAAGGGACTCAACTGTTGACCATAAAAAGGGTCAGGAGATGGGGAATACCTAGTCCTGCGTAAGGATTCCACCTTCTGCACCACGGTAGGCTGACCAATTGTTTGTGTTGGAGGTTAAGTAAACTACAGTTGTGTACACTTACCATAAATGTAGATGTTCAAGTGCATTCACTGTTGCAGTCATTACATTTGGGTAATCTGCTGGCAGGTTGCCCTCAGTCGGCCTGAATAACAAAGTCTTGGTTCCTGCGTCAGTTGCTGTCTCCTCTTCCATGACGTCAGGTCATCAGGGGTATAAAACATGCAGCCGATGCCATTTTATTCAGTTTTTCTTGTCCCAAATGTCAGGTGCCCCCCAAATGGGGAGCAATATATATATATATATATATATATATATATATATATATATAAACAGAAACATATATATAAATGCATTTTTAGCAACATAAACTTTATCTTCATCTAAAAACAAATACACCTAAAAGGCTTTAGTGTATAGTGAAGGAAAGAAAAGGTATAGAAAAGGGGATGGCGGGTGGGTAACCTGTACTACAACAATGAATACACTTAAACATCTACATTTATGGTAAGTGTACACAACTGTACTATGCTCTTCATGTTTCACTGTTGCAGTCATTACATTTGGGTAGAATCCCAAAGCTATGGATGGGAGGATGGAACTAAACAGCATTTGGAGCGGCTATAAGACCCTGCAGAACTGCAGTGGCAAAGCCTGCTCTGGATTTGGAGAAGAGAGGCAAATGATAATGCTTTGTGATGGTATGAACAGAGCTCCAAGTAGCAGCTTCTAGAATGTCTTTGGTTGGAACCCCTCTGAGAAAAGCTGCTGATGTAGAGGCAGCCTTGGTGGGATGTGATCTGATCTCCTTGGGCACAGGTTTACCATGGTGCAAGTAGCAGAAACGAATGCAGTGGCTTATCCACTTAGAAATAGTCTGCTTTGATATAGCCTTCCCCTCTGACCCTGCAGCAAATGCTACTAGTAGTTGCTCAGACTTTCTTAGAGATTTGGTCCTGTTTAAGTAGAATCTCAGTTGTCTGTGTATGTCCAATGAGTGCAGAATCCACTCTCCCTTGTTCTGCAGATTTGGGTAAAAAATGGCAGATGAGTAGTCTGGTTAAGAGCCACACTGGGTACCACCTTAGGCATAAAAGAAGGATTGGTCCTGAGGGACACCCTGTCCGGGTAAAATATGATAAAAGGCTCCACTGCCATGAGTACCTGCAGTTCTGAAACCCTTCTTGCTGAAGTAACTGCCAAAAGAAAAGCTGTTTTCCAAGATAGAAATGTTATATCCGCAGTAGCTGCTGGTTCAAAAGGAGGCAGGGTGAGTTTTTCCAGCACAAAATTGAGGTCCCATGCAGGAGTTGGTGATCTTCTGGGAAGCCTTAAGTTTTTGGCCCCTCTAAGATACTGTTTTAGCAGAAGATGAGAAAAGAGGGGAGTCTCTGTGTTGTAATAAGCCAAGATGGCAGAGGCATAGATTTTTATTGAAGAAAAGGATAGGTCCTTGTCAAGCATCTCAGTCAAATATTGTAAAATCTGAGGAATATTGGGCTTTGCTGTGTCTGTTCCATGTGCTTGATTCCAAGCACAGACTCTCTTCCATTTATCAGCATAAGATTTTCTAGTACTAGTCCTTATAGCTTCCAAAATGACATCCATCACAAATTTACTGAGAGGTGTTGTTTGAATAATTAATTGATCAGCCATGCTGCAAGATTCAGAGTTTGGAGCTGAGTGTGCAGAATTTGATTGTTCTGCTGAGACAGTAGATGAGGTATTTGAGGCAAGTACCATGGAGGAAGTTGAGACATATTCCTTAGAAGTGGGTACCAGTGCTGGCGAGGCTAGTCCAGAGCAACTAGGATCATTTTTGTTTTTAACGTCTGACTTTTAGTAAGACTTTGGAGAGTAGAGGTAGAGGGGGAAAAGCATAGACTGATAGGTTTTTCCAGCTGAAGGATAGGGCATCCACTTTCCATGCTTTTTTGTGATGAGTTCTTGTGCAGAATTTGTCCAACTGATAATTCTGGGGAGAGGCAAATAGATCTATGTCTGGGCACCCCATTTTTGTGTTAACATGCATAAAATTTGTGGATCCAGTCTCCATTCGTGCGGGTCCATAAGAAGTTCTGCTTAGGTCATCTGCCAGAGTATTTTGTTTTCCTGGCAGGAATTGAGCTTGAAGATGTATTTGGTAAGTCAAGGCTGTGTTCCACAAGGCCATGGCTAGTCTGCAAAGTGGGTAGGAATGTGTACCCCCCTGATTGTTTATGTACCACATAACTGTGGTGTTGCCCGTCTTTATCAGTAGTTGTCCTGGATGAAGCAAGTCCTTGAAGGCTGTCAGAGCATTCTGAATAGTTAGCATTTCTTTCTGGTTGATATGCAGATGCATTTGGTTTGGGCTCCATTTGCCCTGAATGCATCTCCCCGCCAGGTGGGCCCCCCAAGCATAGTCTGATACGTCTGTAGTTAGGGTTTGGGTGGCATGGGGTAGAGTGAATGACAGTCCCTTGATTTGGTGACATGTCTCTGCCCACCAAAGAAACTCCTGTTGTAGGCAGGGAATGAGAGGAATCATTGTTTCCAGACTGTGACAATGTTGACTCCATAAACTTTTTAGGTACCACTGAAGTTTCCTCATATGCAGTCTCGCATATGGAATCAGTAGAATGCAGGATGCCATGAACTCAAAAGCTTGCAGAATTTGTCTTGCACATAACTGGGTTTTTGTTGCCATTTGTTTGAAGTATGTTGTCAGTTGCCTTTGTTTGTCTGGCGTAAGGTAAGCCATCTGGGCAGTTGTATTCAAGCTTGCACACAGGAATGTAATTATTTGAGAGGGTACCAGTTGTGATTTCTTTTCATTTATGGTGTGCCCTAGGCATGCTAGAAGCCTTTTCACAAATGCCAGATGTTGAAGAAGAGTGTCCTTGTCCTCTGCTTGAATGAGACAGTCGTCCAGATAAGGATAAATTTGAATGCTTCTTTGTCTGCAGAATGCAATTACTGGTGCAGACACTTTGTAAAGACCCTGGACGCAGTAGAATAGCCAAAGGGCAGTGCAGAGAATTGGTAATGCAAAAAACCTGCTTTGAAGCGGAGGTATCTTCTGCATGATTCCCTTATTGGGATATGCAGGTATGCCACTTTTAAGTCTAGAGTTACCAACCAAGCATTCTTGCCTAGCATAGGCAGTAGCTGTTGTAAAGTCAGCATTTTGAATTTTGGAATGTCCAGGAACGTGTTCAAAATCGATAAGTCCAGTATTGGGCGCCATGAATTGTCTTTTCTGGGTACCAGGAAAAGTCTTGAATAAAAACCTTGTCCTTTTTCCTTTTCTGGTACTGGTTGAATAGCCCCCATATCCATGAGGGACATGACTTGTTGCTGGGCCTCTGCCCACTGGTTTTGTGGCAGATTCGACCATCCGTTTGAAAGTGGCAAAGTATGGAAATGAAATCTGTACCCCTGGGATACTATGTTTAATACCCACTTGTCCTGGGTAATTAACTGCCAATTTTGAGCATGAAGTGCACGTTTTCCCCCCAAGGGGACTGCCAAAAGGTAAGTGCTTGTTGATGGTAGAGGAAAGTCATTGAGACTGCTTACTGTAGGGTTGTGCTTTGTTCCCTCCAGTTTTGGAGGTGGAGGCACCCCATTGCTTTGACCTGTAAGAACCCTGTGATTGGTATCTGGAGCCTTTTGAGTGCCTGGATTTGCCTTGAGTTGCTCTGTTGGACACAGGAAAGGACCAATTTTTAGTAGGCCAGTGTCTACTGAACCTGGGTGGCTGCACTTGCAAGAAATATTTTACAGTTTGCATAGATTTAGCTTTGTCTTCCATTTTCTTTAAAACCTCTTCTGCCTTATTGCCAAACAGAGTATCATGCTGCAAAGGGGCATCCAACAATTTAGTTTTAACATGATCAGGCAGATTTTGCTTCTTGAGCCAGGCATGCCTTCTAGTTACAGATCCAGTAACGGTGGCCCTACAAGAGGCATCCAAAGAATCAAAACCACATTGCAAAGTATGCTTTCCAACCTGTTCTGCTGAATGCAATAATTCCTGTAACTCTTTATTTTCCCAACAATCAGAAATCAACATAATTTTCTGTTTCAGTAAGCCCATAACATACTATTGATATTTAAGCATATGAAACTGGCAGTTTAAAGCCCCGATTGTCAAGGTTGCAGATGTATAGACCTTCTTTCCCCATCAATCCAGCGCCCTGGAATCTCTGTCAGAGGGGGTAGGATTTTTGGCTGTTGAGGCCTTTACACCCTTGGGACCCTGAGAAATAGTCTCAGGATCAGCAGCAGTATTTTTGAATAGAAATTTGTGGGAGTCAGGAACCCTGTAATATCTGTCTGGCTTACTAGGAGCCGGAGGCAGGGAATCAGGAACCATGCTTGATTCTGAGAACACATCATCAACAATGTCTAATACAGGAGGTATTGCCAAAGGCCTATGCTGAGGAAGAAGAAGGAAATCCCTAAGCCTCTTTCTTGATTCAGAGAAGTCCTGACTCTCCCAGTGAAAATGTTCCCATAAAGTATGCAAAGTCTCCCCGAAAGAGTAATCCTCAGGAGGAGATGCAGATGGGGTGGATTCCTCTGCATCAGAATCCTCATAGGGTGGAATAGAAAATTCCTGATCAGAAGAGGAATCAGAAGAAATGAAAATCTGATCAGAAGATTCATAATCAGTGCCTCAAGTTAATTAAATCCTCAGCCATTTTGATCATCTGTTTTTTAGGCATAGGGGCCTGAGCACGTGGCTCATGCATTGTTTGTTTAGACATAGAAGCTGTTTTTTTACCTTGTTTTTGAGGCTGGCATCGGTTTAATATAAAAATGTTGAGGCCTGAAAACACCCTCAGAAGCAGGTGCCTGCTCAGCGGCTCCAGATCCATCCAAGGGAGAGACATCCGCGGGTTCAATACTCTGAGAATCTCGTGGCATACCGGACTCCAAATGGGTCTCGGTAGAGGCCTGTGACTCAAAAGTAGTGTGTATCAGGGGCTGCAAAAGCGCCTCACTGAGTACCAGCAAACCGGCGACTGGCTTAGGAGAAGCTTCATCATTGGTTTTGGTCCTCAACGGTCTGTCTCTGTCTTTTTCTTTGCATTTTTTGTGAACTCCAGTAGTCAGATTGCTAACCGACGACATTTCTGGATAATTAAATCTTGATCCAAAATATTTAGAAGCAAAAATATACCGACGCTTAACAGTGCGTTGGTTAAATCTATCACAAAACCGACAGCAAGGCATGTTGTGATCTGGGCCTAGGTAAGGAATACAGTACAAATGAAAATCCTTATGAGGTATTTGCTTCCCACAAGTAATGCAATTATTAACTTTTACTGACATCGGTAAGGAGCAAGAAAAAGTTTCCCCAACGGGGTACTTAGCTTTAGTTTGAAGACTTTGGTTCTGAAACTCGAATGCAAAAATTTCAGGAGTCAGCCAACCGGCACTTGCGAACTGCTTCTACTTCGGGCATCGTGCGGCAAGAAAGACTGAATAGAATGGCATCGGCTGCATGTTTTATACCCCGGACAACCTGACGTCATGGAAGAGGAGACAGCAACCGACGCAGGACCCAAGACTTTGTTATTCAGGCCAACTGAGGGCAACCTATCAGCAGATTACCCAAATGTTAATGACTGTAACAGTGAAACATGAACATCCAAAATGATTGGGGAAACTATTGTTGGTTCCAAGAGGGTCATAGGTACTGATGAAGGGGTCGGTACTGAGGTTACTTTTGTCAGTTCCATAATAGTTGTCAGCACAGTGGAGGGGGTTGTAGGCTTCGGAGGCAAAATGGTTGTTGGTGTTGATTTTCAATGTTTAGGGTTCAGTTCCATGGCCTTTAGAGAATTCTGAATCAAGTGATTTAGGAGACACTGGAACAGAATGTCCTCTGTTAGCTTCTTTCTTGGGAGACTTAGACATCTCCGCCACAGACAAAGCCTCACTAAAAGGGCATTTTAACAGCCCTTTGAGGATTAATTTGTTGCGCCTCTCTGCAAGGGTCCAATTGCTGAAACCTGCAGAGTTCACACTGTGGCTGGATTTCTAAGTGTGGCACTCCCAAATAATACACACAAGAAAGATGCCCGTCAAAGTTGGGCATCTTTCTGCCACATCCATCACACTGCTTAAAGTCAGTTGTACCTTTCTGTTTTTCTGCCATGCAGTAGTTGAAGAAAAAGTGTGTACAGCCAACAGCCAACACACACACACACACACACACACACACACACACACACACACACACACACACACACACACACACACACACACACACACACACACACCAGTAAAGAGAAGACAAGATTTGTTTTTTTTTTTTTGAGGATTGTACCAATAATGGTAACAAAAATAATGGAAAAAGGGAAATACCAATGATGGTATTACAGAATCACCAAAGGTAAGAGGGAAGGGAGGAGTCTATACCAATGATGGTAAAGCGATAGACTACCAAAAGGGTAAAAAGGGAAGAAATATAACACTTACACTCAACAGGAAAGCACAGTAATCAGCAAAAATTATCTTATCGACAAGTTTAAAGACAAGAACAAGCCTTAATTAGGTATTTATGAAGAAAAAAATAGCACTTAGCTTGACAGCATGGCTGACGCATCCTAAAACTTTACAAGATAAACGAGATCTGAAGGGAAGGGAAGACAGGCTCTATGGGTAGCCTTAGCTTGGGAGTTTCTGGCTAGCGCAAGCTTGATACAATGGCCAAGTTGGTTCTGAGGAAGGAACCAAAACCCAACAGTCAAGAATGAATGAAGATTGACAACATCGGATTGGTGGTTTAATCAAAACCTACTAACATGCCAGTGCAATCCTTGAATGATATTAATCTTGTTGGAGGATGTGTACAAAGTTCACCTAGTCTGTGGCAGGCAGATATGACTTGTGATATCAGAGTAAAGTTTATGTGGAAGGAGAATTTGTATGCAGACCCAGGAGACTGTGAGAGCTGAGAACGGAGTCTAAATTCAGGAAGGAAAAGAACGCTTAAAAAGGAAGTTCCCAGGAGATTGTGAGAGCTGAGAATGGAGTCTAAATTCAGGAAGGAAAATAATGCTTAAAAAGGAAGTTAACACTGAGCATATCAAACCATACCTGTGAGAGAATACCAAAGATATGTTTTGTATTTCAGTTCTTGACCAATTTGATGCCTCCACTGGATATGTGTGAGTTTTGGCAGTCTGTTTTGCAGCCACTGAAAGTGCAGATGAGGAAGATAAAAAACAATGGCTACTTTTCAAATTAAGTTGCTTACAATATTACATTTATTTCTGAGAAGGTAATGCAGGATAAACTGTTAGAATTTATTCAGATAAAGATGAAAGCTCCATGAAAAGATTTCTGCACTCCAAATTTGCATTAACATATTATTTTAGTCCACATAATGTTCACAAAAGTATTTCTGGATAAGCCTTTAATTACAACTTACTTAAAAGGAGAATGAAAACTGGTGTCTGCAAATTGGGACTGCAGTTGGAGTGGTAGGACATAAAATGTGTCTTTACAGCTTACTGATAATAAACTGATGCATTCACCAAATAATATTTTGTCGCACAGCAATAAATATTTTATTATACATGTTGGCTACTTTAAACACCTTTTTGGATGTGGGGAAGGAAGACATATATTGTATTTATTACTGCTTGGTAGTAACTTGATTAAAGTGTAGCTATCATTCTAAGTCTTTTGGATTAAGCACTTGGGCTTCAGACCAGTTGTTTTACATTAGGAAGGTTTGTGGCCTGCACTGTGGTGGCAGGACAGGTAGCTTATGTCCTTCTAAGTTGGGAACTGCTGACTGAGGGCTCAGTGTCTGTTATTCTAAAAGTGTATTAGTTCTGGTTTAAGCACTTGGGCTTCAGGACAGTTATTTTACATTAAGAAGGTTCATGGTCTGCACTCTTGTGGGAGGAGAGGCTGGACTCTGCGCTTCTGAGCTGGGAATTTCTGGTTAAAGGCTTACAGTGCCTGCATATTTGAACTGTTTCTTACTGAAATTGGTACACCTTGTTTGCTGGCCTGCTGAATCTAGCTTTGTTTGTATGCTTGTTGTTTGCTTGCTTGTTATTTCCCTGAAATGCTAATTCCACCTAAAACGCGGCTTTTCAGCGCTTCTGTGGATCCCTAGTGATATCTGCATTGCTTACTGTACTTATTTCCTTGTTTCACTTGAAAGAAAGTTACTGTTTGTCGTTTTTGCATTTAAGTTACCTGTAACACATTGCATTTAAGTTACCTGGCACTTGCTCACTTAAGATTATATAAGTCAGCACTAAAAAATTAAAAGCACTACACCCTCACAAACTCCCCTTGAGTACCTTGTTCCCCATTGGCCCTTTCTTTCAATTATAAAGGAATTCCCAATACTATTCTAGCATGTCCAAAGGTCAGTTGTCAATCTCCTCTCCGGTCCAGCTGGTGAATCTGGGAATCTTGAGGCAATGTTACAACTGCCTCATGTACATAGACAACCCTCTCCTCCTCCTAACAAATTCCAATACATGTGAGAGATGCACCCATATAGCCAAACTGGAGGCTAAGCTCTCTCAACTCAGTACTGGCGTAACCAGTCAGGAGGAGAAGGAAACCACACTCACTACAATTCCAGTCTCACATAGACCTACCACAACAGCAAACCAAACACATAAACATACAAAAACATACTCGGAGGCTCTAAAAAAAATCTGCCTAAGCAGCAGAGACCTCCAAAGCAGACACCCAAGCAACCGCTACCCCAAAACAAAACACGTGCAACACATAGCTCACAAAGCCAGTGTGCCGAACAGTCACAGCCCTTAAGGCTAAACAACACACCTGATACACTTGTAATAGGTGACTCTATTGTCAGGCACACTGACGTCCCGCTCACCAGGCTGAACAAGGAGAAGGTCACGGTGAGCTGCCTGTTGGCGCTAGGATCCGCCACATAACACAAGCACTCAGGTCACTCCAAGGCAAGTACAAATATGACTCAGTCATTGTCCATGCTGGTGTGAATGACCTGAGACGTACCTCCCTGGACTACATGAAAAGAGATATAGAGGAGCTCTCTGAGCATGTAGCCCAGACCGGTATGACCCTGACCTTGAGTAGCATCTTACCCTCACCAAGAATGATGCCACAATATGAAGACGAGATGATCAATTTCAACAATTGGCTTAAGTATTGATGTCATTCAAAGAGGATCCAATGCCTGTCAGCCTGGGATGACATGCTCGACAAGCCACGATGCTTCACTAGGGACGGCTTGCACCTGTCACCCCTGGGCTTTCGGATATTGGCAAAGGCTCTTGCTACCCCCATAGTGCCTTTTTTAGGCAAGGCTCAAAAGACAAACCCACCTCCATAGGTATCACAAGGGATAAGAAACTAAGAGTAATGCTACTCAACGCCAGAAGTCTAAACCTCAAGATGCATGCACTCGAAACTCTCCTTAGCATGGAGAACATCGATATCTGTGCAGTAACAGAAACCTGGTTCAAGGCTCCCGAGAGCACTACAGCACTACCAGGTTATACCTCATACCATGCTTTTCAGCCCCAAAACTTGGACCGAACCACAAAAGGAGGGGGAGTATCAATATTCATCAAAGATACCCACACCTCCAGGTTGGTGGCACAGCACGAAGCATCAGAGACTATCCATGTGCAACTAACAGTGGGTAAAACTGCCTTCCAGTTTATAGCCTGCTACAGACCACCCTCCCAAACCCAGGAACCCCACTCGGCCTTCCTGAGAACACTGGAAAATATGAAGGTCTCTCCAAACACCATTATATTGGGTGACTTCAACTACCCAAACATAGACTGGGAGCATTACTCTAGCTCCAACACCCTAGCCCAAAGGTTCCTAGAATTTATAAACTCAAATGCTATGGAACAACTTGTTACCACTCCCACAAGAGGGGAAAACATACTCGACCTGATCATCACCAACATGGGGACTCTATGTTCCAGACCAGAAGTGTATCCCTCACTGGTAAGATCAGACCATAAACTAATCTCACTGGATATTCACATCCCAACCCCACCCCCTGCCCAGAAAACCACAGTAAAAAACTTCTCTAAAGCAAATTTCACACTCCTCAAAACCGAGGTGGAATCTTTCAAAGCCCCCGGGCCTGTGGAAAATATGGCCTAGACTGCAGAATCCTTTATAAACGCATTCTGTGAACACCTTCAGGAATGCTTGAATCATGCAATCCCAAATAAAACCAAGACCCAATCCTCCAAAGGCAGACGTCCTGTCTGGTGGACCCCAGCCATAAACAAACTATACAATAAAAGGAGGAAGCTACTACATGATAGAGCAAAATCCCAAAAAGGGAAGGCATCTCTGATCAGTATTAGCAAAAAACTATGGGCACACATAAAATTGTCTAAGGCCAGCTTCAGGAGAAAAATTGCAGAGGACACTAAGGATAATCACAAAGCTTTCTTTGTTAGGAACCTGGGTGGGAATTCCCAGATATGCTCAGACATAGTCCCAAATGACAAAAAATACACCAAACCCACAGACATTGCCAACATCCTAGCTGACAGGTAAAACGCAAACTTCTCCCCCCCCCCACCAAAAGGGAAAATATCTATCCCAGCAGAGTGCTGCCCCCCTGACATCTCAGATGCTCAAGTAAGAGCCGCCCTCTCCAAAGCAAAAAAAACAGCATCAATGGGACCAGATGGTGTCCCGGGCTGCGTCCTACATGAACTCCAAGAAGAGCTAAACCCAAACATAAAACTACTGTTCAATCTCAGCCTTACTACATGATATGTACCCAAAGAGTGGCGTACAGCAACAGTGGTCCCTCTCCACAAAGGTGGTATCTCAACGGATCCTGGAAACTATCGCCCCATAAGACTGACTAGCTTGGTCTGCAAAGCTATGGAAAGGATCATCATGGACCTCATAAATAAAGATATTGGGGACCTACAGACACTGGATCCTACCCAGTTCGGCTTTGTTAAGGGCAGATCCTGCCTCTTAAACCTGGTTGATTTCTTTGAAACAGAAACCAAGGCCATTGACGAGGGGAAGGTGGTCCACACAGCCTAACTGGACCTCGCAAAAGCCTTCTATACAATATCTCACTCGGGCATTATAGTAAGCTCACCAGCTTAAATATAAACCCCTATGTCACTAGATGGGTTGCAAACTGGCTCAAGGACAGAACCCACATGGTTAGAATTGCTGGAGCCATGTCAGACTCCAAACCAGTTACAAGTGGCATCCCACAAGGCTCAGTCCTGGGACCTCTCTTGTTCGGTATATATTTCTCAGAGGTACACGCCAATACGGAAGGACTGTGGCTGACCAAGTTCGCAGATGGCTGCAAACTGGGCGCCATAATCGACTCTCCAGCCTTCACAAGCATCCTCCAAAAGGGCCTCATAGAAACAGACAACTGGTGCCAGAGCCATGGCCTCAAGCTAAATGCCAAAAAGTGTATAGTCATCTCCTTTGGCAAAAACAAAGTGCCCACAAATTACCACATAGGTGGTAATCCATTAAGTACAGAACAAGTAATTAGGGACCTGGGGACCCAAGTTGATAGCAATCTTTCATTTGACAACCACTTGGCCAAAGTGGTTAGAAAAACATTTTATATAGCCCACCTAATTATGAAGGGATTCACATCTAGATCAGGGGAGGTCATCGTGCCTCTTTACTCATCCCTCATCAGGCCCATAATTGAGCACAATGCCCCTTTTGGGATGTACCTTACCAGACACCTGCAGCAACTGGAAAGACCCCAAAAGTACCTCACCAAGAGGATCAAAGGGCTCAAACAGATGCCATATGCTGCCCGGTTAAAGAAACTCCAGCTCTACTCAGTGGCATACTGCCTGCTCAGAGGCGATCTGTGCCTGATGTATAAAGCCATGTCCAACCCGGAATTAATGGACATACTGCACCTCAGAAAATCCAAATCCCATCGAGCTACGCGCTTGAGAGACTTGAACCTCAGCACTGAAATAAACAGGACATGCTGGTGGGACAGATTCATAACCCAGAGGCAGAGTCCCTCATTGACTCTCTTCAAGAGGAATCTTGATGAGTGGATGGGAGATCGTAGGTTTACCCCGGGTATCACTTCTGTGTCACTGTTAGACTGAGGCACAGTATACTAACCTCGAAAAAGGGCATTGCAAAATTAATTTAAAATGGGTGGCAAAAGCCAAACACACTCTGGCTAGGCTTATAAATGCCCTAGGGCAGATAGCCTAGTATGAACCTATGAACCTCTATATATATATATATATATATATATATATATATATATATATATATATATATATATATATATACACAAACACACACATACAAATTTATATATATATATATATATATATATATATATATATATATATATATATATATATATATATATATATATACACATACATATGCATATGTATATACACACACACACACACACACATATATATATAGTTACACTTCAGAATCTTGAACTACTGAAACATCGAGCACCATTATAAAAAAATGTACAAGCTGTCACTCTGGAATTCAGTGTTGGTTGGATTTCCAGTGACAGAAGTGTCGAAAGTGCACTTACACAAAAGTGCAGAATGGCCAATGCGGAAATGTCGAATCTGCGGTTGTATAAGTGAGTATGTGATGTGAGATTCCCTGTGTTCGTAATGTGCAGAGTGTGGATGTAGCTGGAGATTCAGGTAAGTGATGTTTTACTAGGGGTTTTGGGTAGGGATTTTAGTGTATGTGAGTGTGCTTGGAGTTTTGAGGTATGGGTTAGGGTAGGTAGGAAGGATTGTGAGTGTGTAAGTGTTGAGAGTGGTGGTATTTGTATGTATGTGATTTGTGTTTGTGCAGGGGGAGTGTAGAAAGTGTAGTGGTGGTTTTTGTGTGTTTTTAGTGCGACCTTGGAGTTAGTATATATCAGTTGCAGGGGTGTGGAGGTGCAGCCTCCACATGGGGGATGCAGGGGGGCTTGCCCCCTGTCTATATGTAGGGGTTTGCACGTTTGTTTGTTTTGTTGTGTTGGTTTGTAGTGTAGGGAGGAAGGTGTATGTGTGACTGTGTGTGGAGTGGGTATGTGGGCAGTCGCAATTTTAAATTTCGCTCTTTTGGGGTTTCGAGTTTTGAAGTTTTCGGCTTTACAGTCTCGAGATACTGAATTTCGATATTTCAGTACTTCGGGATTGTACAGTGAAATCATATATATATATATATATATATATATATATATATATATATATATATATATATATATATGGGAACACTTGAACACTTCACATAATCGAATTACTGAAATCTCAAATTTCATATGGTCGAGACCATATGATCGAGATTTCAGTAAATCGAATATGTGTAGTGTTTAAAAATAAGAGTTTACTTACCTTAATACATTGCATGCACACAGAGGCAAGGATTCTTGTACGCTCTGTGTGTACATAATGTTTTATTTTTTTTTGCGGTGTTGACAGGAAATGAGAAATCTCCCGTTTTGCGCTTCCGCATACAGCGCAAGACGGGAGATTTCCCATTTCCTCACTGTAGCTCGATCTTGGAGTTGGTATATTTAAGTAGGGCGGGTGTGGGGGGCACAGGGGGGCGAAGCCCCCCCTGCAAAAGTGAAGTTTGTCTTTTTTTTTTTTTGGGATTTGCTTCAGAAGTTCGAGTTTACGAAACTCGATCTTTTTGGTTTCGGTTATTTGCAGTTCGAGATTTTGTAAATTCGAGCTTCTGAAGTGAATCCATATATGTATATGTAGATATATATATATATATATATATATATATATATATATATATATATATATATATATATATATATGCAATATAAACTCGTTTAAAATATTTTTGAGGAATGTGGGGAACTGGATCATAAGAAAGAGCACCATTATAAAAAAATGTACAAGCTGTCACTCTGGAATTCAGTGTTGGTTGGATTTCCAGTGACAAATGGAGGTTGTTTCTGATATGCCATTGGAGAGGACACATGTAGTTCACTCAGAGACAAGCAGGAAGGAAGGCAGATACTAGACTGATGCAGAGTACGCAGGAAGGGGAGAATGAGGGAGGAAAACATTTATATTGGACATTACATATGGGTAAGGCTGACAGGTTTACTAATAATGACTTCAAGGCTTTGAGACATGGCTCAGAAGAGGAGGTTGAAACAGATGATACAAGCTCTGCTGGTGAGAGGGTTAAAAAAAGACTTAAAAATAAAAAAAAGAAGTAAAAAAAAAACAATGGTATAAATGCAAACATTGTAAAGGGTCACGGAAATGTTATCTTTTAATGTTAAAAGTTTAAAAGTTTTTCCAGAGTGGTGGTGGGTTCCTAGGAGGTACAGCAACAAGTGCTTGATTTATCTGTCATTCAGGATACAAAGTTTCTTATGAAAAAGGGCAGAACGCAAAGAGATTTTTTTGCGGGACAATGGATGCAATCTGGTATTTTGGGTGAAAGACTATGCAGGGTTTGCTATATCAGGGAGGAAAGGATATATTTATTTATTTTACAGTTTGTTTACTGGGATAGTCCATTGGGCCAAGAAGAGCCTGTTTTCAATGGAGTCCCGGGGAAAAAAGCTCCATGACGACAATATAAGATGAAAACAATGCATTCACACTTTGTAATACTGTTGAAGAACGAAGGTATTACATAGCATAAAAATCTATAGTTGCAGTGAAAATACAGTTAAAAAAGAAAAAGGAAAAACACACACACACACGCACACACGCATTTATGTGTCAATTAAAATAAGAAAAAACATTGGGGGATATTACTGTTAGATTTGTTACACATTGGAAATATCACAAGGTTGGCATAAGAGTTTTACATGTAATCTTAGCAGAGTTATAGTAGGATAGGGGGATAAGCGGTGTAAATTGTTGAATGTAAAAAAGGTGGGACAGTAAGAAAAAAGTAGTGTAAGAGTAGGAGTAAGATAAGAAAAAGAAAGGTGGTAAGAGTCAGTCAAGCTCAGTATGATGAAAGAGAAGAGAGAAGAAGTGTGAGAAACGGGGAAAATAAAGAGGTGAGTCATGTGGGATGAGAGTAGGAACATTCCCAGTGGGTTTTGAGATGGGAATGAAGCAGGGTCTTAAAGGTACAGTGGTTGTGGGTAGTACGAATAAGAGGTGGCAGGGTGGCATATACACAGCTATGTATGAGGTACAGAGAGTCAATGGCGGAAGATTTTACCACTGTGCAGAGAAGATGGAGGGTGATAGCTTACTATAGCTCTATGTTAACTAGGGGAAGATAAGACTTGCTACATAAGACTAGGCACTATTTAGCATGTAAGTGGAATGTTTTGTGGCTGTAGGATTTCGGTAGTGATTTGTACAGTTAAAGAAGAGATGGGGAAAAATCTGAAGGAGGTAGATGTAAAGAATTGTTACATACATGCATACATACTTACAAATATTTCAGGCACAGACAATGATGCTCTTCTAGCCTACCAATATACCAGAATAGTTATTCCCACAAAAAGTGTCCAAGTTGTTCTTAAAAATATCTAAACTAGTGCTTGCTTTAATATAACTTGGTTGTCTATTCCATGCATCAGCTACTCTCACAGACAGCAAATTAGCACTTCTCTCCTTCCTATATGATCTCCTACACAGGTTGTGTGATAATTCTCTAGTACTCATTGATAACACCAAACATTCCTAAAAGGAGGTGTCTGTAAGTAGCCTGCATGCTTGAATAAGGTCTTCTCTTAAATATCTGTATGAAACACTGTACAAATTCAGATATTTTAAACTTTAATAATAACTTAAATTTTCATATCCATGGATGTCCGTGGTATATAGAAGTACAGCTGAGAAACTTGTATCATTTTGATGTTTATGTATAAGAAATTGCTTTGTTTTTAGTAAAGATACATGTAACAGCCATAGGGGAGGAGGACTACATGCTAGCTTTTGGTGCCAGGCCTATATTTGACACATTGGTGATCAGAACTCTTATGTGCAAATATTACTATGGGGATACTCCTTTGCATTTTAAGATCAAGACTGCAGTCTCCCACAAATGTCTCCTTTCCATGTGATGCATCAACTTCAGAGTTGGCATACATGAGTATGGTGAGTGGGAAAATAGCACCCAGAGGGGAGGGGTGCAGATGGCTTGCCTCCCTGCAAAAATGCTATTTTTAGTGATTTTATTTCTTTGCAAATTTGCAGTCTTTTGGGACAAAACTTGTAAATGTTGATCACAATAAATATGTGCCTTTCAGTCATGTTACTGTTAGCTTTTCTGACCATTTATTATATAGATAGCGACTAGGAAAACCGGCAGACAGTAGAATATATCAGGAATGTATAAGATCAGTTATGAGAAGTTATACTCAGAGGACTTGAAAAATATATGCATATTGTTTGGATGAAACATACTATCTTAAGGAGCTGACTTAAAATGGAAATTATGGCAGCACTACAAGTATACAAAGAAGCAATTTAGATAACAGAATATGAAAAATTTGGTTTTGCCTAAATGAACACCATTGGGGTATGAAAGAGCTGACTGATATGAGGGTACAGGGAAGGAATGGTGAAGTTAAGTTGCTTACTGATCATTTTAAGAAACAGTTGATGGTAGAGGAGGAAAATGTTTAATGCTTAGGGAACGAAAGTAGATGTATTTTATTTGGAGGTGGTGCAAGCAAAGAAAGAAGAAGGCTTTATGAGAAGTTGGCTTAATATGACAGGTAAAAAGATCACTTCTACTCAACTTGGTACATTTCTTTGAGAAGATTACAGTGGCAGTAGACAGTGATCATTCAGTGCACACAACGTATCTGGATCTAGCCAAGGCCTAGCTAAAAGATCTAATAGCAGAGACCCTTAAATGGTAAAATGGATTGCAAACTGGCTAAAGGACAACACTGACATAATTAAGGGGGTAGGGACCACTTCAGAAATAAGGAAATAATCAGTAGAGTACTACTGGGCTCAATACTGAGACTCCATCCTTTTTTGTATTTACTTTTCTAGCCTTCATGCCATCAACTCTATCCTCTGGCTAACCAGATTTGCTGGTGACAGAAAGATAGATGTACAGCATAGCCACATTTGAGAAACATCCCTCATTTACAGCTTTCAGCATAACCACTACCTCATTCCATGTAAACACAGAAGTCAGGGATCTTGGCACCTGATTGACAGTTCCTTCACCTTTGACCAGTATGTTGCAACAGTTGTTAGGAAATCCTTCTATCTAGCACAACTGACTTAACAAAGATATCTCATCTAGGTGAAATTATATTACTGTCTCTGTACTTTGCCCTAATTAGGACAATTATTGAGTACTACACCCCTTTTGTCACATCTGTCCAGACATACCATGCAGCTAGAAAGGTTCCAAAGGTTCCTTTCGAAAACGGTTATCAGTCTAAAAACCCTCCACTATTATAACGGACTAGAAGCCTTATCACTATACCGTCTCTTATATACTCCTGTGTGGAGATCTACACCTGGCATTCTGTGCCATCAAAGATAACACCCTAATAGATCTCTTGTAACTTCACAGGATGAGCAGCTACACAAACACTTAAACCAAGGAAATGACCCTCGCCAACACATAAATAAAACACACTGGGGGGATAGATTCATTATCCAACAGCTGCATCATTTCTGGAACAAAATGACCTGCATGTTAAGCAGAGTGACACCTTGCCTCCTTCAAGACTAACCCTGACGATCGGATGGCTATGTGCAAGTTCATCCCTGGCCTAACATGTGTTTACCCACCTGCAAGTCGAGGGTACAGCTTGACAACGATATTTGGCAAGAGTAACATGGTCTTCAGACTTACTTGCCTTGCAGTTCTTATGATCATATCATTCTAAGTATTAAAATTCTGTAGAGGGCAGCACAGGACAGTAGAGGACAACAGTGGAAAGATATGAGTAAAGAGATGGGAGGAGGTTTACAGAGATCTGTCTGTCTTTAGGAAGGATACAGCACAAGAACCAGGTGGTCTGCCTCCAAGAGTTCTTGGGAGATTTGGTTAGTGTTTTTGCAGGCCTCCTGACAGAAATCTTCAACAAACCTCTGGCTAGTACAGAACTTCCAGAGGATTAGAAGACAGTGTTACTGAGAGGCAGAAGTGTAGGAAACAAATGCAAGAAATACAATAACGTTAGCTTAAAAACAGTGGCAGTGAAAACATTGACAGAATCTTGAATAGAAGTCTGGTATGAAAGACATGAACAGAATTCTGAGGGAAGTCTAGTACTATCTGTACAGGAAAACAGTCTCCAGAAAAGCAACCAACATGGATTCCATTCCAGAAAGAGATGTCAGTCAAATCCGATCCAGTTTTTTTTTACTATGTTACAGATAAAGCTGACAGGGGAGTACTGGTTGGCATAGTCTATCTGGACACCAGGAAGGCCTCTGACTTGCTCTTACACAGGAACCTGATATGAAAACTGGAGGGACTGGAGACAGGACCAAGACTGAGGAATTGGACAGCAGCAAAACTGAACTGTTGAACAAAGAAGAATGTCATGAGGTTGCTATCAGGAAATTATGAAACTGACTAGAGAAGCACCTCAGGGGTCAGTCATGGGTCCATCACTCTTTGGTATTTTTGTCTCAGACATAATACAGAACAGGCTTGAGGACTGATCTCTTTACTGATAACACGAATGTACAGAGACTAGTGAAGGATTTGGAAAGGCTAAACAGTGGGCAAAGAGGTGTTGGTTTGGGCTGATTGCAAACAAATGCAAAATATTCACTTAGGCCACAACAACTCTGGGGTAATGTATCAGACCGGAGGAGTGTAACTGAGAGCAATACAGCAGGATAAGGATTTGGGGGTGTTAATGACACCACTGGAAGCAGAGAAAGAGGGCAGTCGTAGCAACAAACAGAAGGCTGAGGTGTACCCTCAGGGGGATACATTCCAGAAACAAAGAGGCAATGTTTTCACTTTAAAGGGCCTTTTTCAGGCTACATCTTGAATAATGCAAGCTGTTTTGGAGGCCAAATAAGGTAAAGAAGATCAGGCTGCTGGAAGGAATCTAGAGGAAAGCTACCTTCCAGACAGATCCATGGGATGGATGGGAAAGAACATGACTAGAGGCTAAAGGAGATATGGCTTTTCTCACTTGATTCAGAAAGAGACAGGAAGACATAATATTGATGCACAAGATCACATCAAGAAGATGTGAAGGGGTCATTCTGGTGACAATTCAAATTTTACCGAACACACTGGTTATGGGAGATTTCAATTATCCCACCATCAACTGGGAAACCTATGCTAGCCCTAACTTGCTAGCGCAAAGGTTCATTGACTTTGTTAATTCAAGTGACCTGGAACAAAGTCTCCATACCTCGACAAGGAGAACAAAAGTACAGTTGTGTACCTACCATAAATGTAGATGTTCGAGTGTATTCACTGTTGCAGTCATTAACATTGGGTTTTCCTGCTGGCAGGCTACCCACAGTCGGCCTGAATTCCAAAGTCTAGGTCCGGCATCGGTTGCTGTCGCCTCCTCCCTGACGTCAGTGCACCAGGGGTATAAAAGATGCAGCCGACACCATTTTCTTCAGTTTTTCTTGCCCCAGATGTCAGGTGCCCCCAAAAGGGTAGGCTAAAAATATGTCTATAAAGCATGCATGCACCAAGTAACAAGTTTCCTTCATCTACAAGCAAATACACCATATAGGTTGTATAGAATAGAGAAGTACAGATAAGGTCCAGCAAACATAAGGGGGAAGGTGGGTGAGTAACCTGGACTGCAACAGTGATTACACTCGAACATCTACATTTATGGTAGATACACAACTGTACTATGTTCATCGTGTTTCACTGTTGCAGTCATTACCATTGGGTTGAATCCCAAAGCTAAGGTTGGGAGGCTGGAATTAAATAGAATTAGGAGCAGCTATGAGGCCCTGCAGGACTGCAGTGGAAAAGCCTGCCCTGAATTTGGAGTAGAGTGGTAAGTGGTAGTGCTTTGTAAAAGTGTGCACTGAACTCCAGGTTGCAGCCTCTAAAATGTCTTTGGTTGGCACTCCTCTGAGGAAGGCTGCTGAAGTGGCTGCTACTCTGGTTGAATGTGGCCTAATGCCCTTAGGCACTGATTTGCCATGTTGAGACTAGCATAAACGAATGCAGTGACCTATCCACTTTGAAATAGTCTGCTTTGAGATAGCATTTCCTTGTGATCCTGCAGCAAATGCTACCTGCAGCTGCTCAGTCTTTCTGAAAGCTTTGATTCTGTCCAAGTAGAAGCGCAGTTGTCTGTGTATGTCCAAAGAATGCAGAGGTTTCTCACCCTTATTCTGTGGGTTTGGATAAAAGGTAGGCAAATGAATAGTTTGGTTGAGAGCCACACTGGACACTACCTTAGGCATAAATGTGGGGTTTGTCCTTAGAGAAACCCTATCTTGATGGAAAATGATAAAAGGTTCCACAGCCATGAGTGCCTGTAGCTCTGAGACTCGTCTTGCAGAGGTTATTGCTAAGAGCAGAGCTGTTTTCCATGATAAAAATTTTATATCAGCTGTAGCGGCTGGCTCAAAAGGAGGCAGAGTGAGTTTTTCCAAGACATAATTGAGGTCCCATGCAGGTATTGGTGATCTCCTTGGAGGCCGTAAGTTTTTGGCTCCTCTGAGGTACTGCCTTAATAAAGGATGAGAAAAAATAGGTGGCTCTGTATTGTAATGAGCTGAAATGGCAGAGACATGAATCTTAATTGATGAAAAGGATAGGCCTTAGTCCAGCATCTCAGTAAAGTATTACAAAATCTGAAGGATATTTGGAACAATCATGTCAATTCCTTGTGGCTGGTTCCAAGCACAGAATCTCTTCCATTTTTCTGCATAAGATTTTCTGGTACTGGGCCTCCTGGCCTCCAAGATTACATCCATCACCGCTTTAGAGAGAGGTGTGTTTTGAAAAGCTACATTATCCGCCATGCTGCCAGATTTAAGGTTCTGAGTTGGCTGTGTAGGATCTGATTGTTTTGTTGGGTCAGTAAGTGAGAAATTTGAGGTAATGTCCATGCTGGGCATTGAGTCACGTTCCTTAGGATTGGGTACCAGTGCTGGCGGGGCCGATCTGGGGCAATCAGTATAATTTTTGGCTTCTCTTGTCTGACCTTTAGGAGTACCTTGGGGAGGAGAGGCAGTGGGGGAAAGGCATATACTGTTAAGTTTTTCCAGCTGAAAGATAGAGCATCCACTTTCCATGCTTGCTTGTGATATGTCCTTGTGCAGAATCTCTGTAGTTGGCAGTTGTGAGGGGAGGTAAATAGATCTATGTCCGGGCATCCCCAGTTCCTTGTTATAATGTTGAAGACTTGTGGATCCAATTTCCACTTGTGGGGATCCATGAGGTTTCTGCTTAGTTCGTCTGCCAGAGTATTTATCTTTCCTGGCAGGAATTGTGCTTGCAGATGTACTTGGTAAGCCAATGCTGTGTCCCACAAAGTCATGGCTAGTCTGCAAAGGGGGTAGGAATGTGTGCCTCCCTGCTTGTTTATGTACCACATGACTGTAGTATTGTCCATCTTTATCAGTAGTTGTCCTGGATGAAGTAGGTCCTTGAAGGCTGTCAGGGCATTTTGAACAGCTAGCATCTCTTTTTGATTGATATGTAGTTGCATTTGGATTGCGGACCATGAGCCCCGAATACATATTCCTGCCATGTGGGCCCCCCAGGCATAATCTAATGCATCTATTGTCAATGTCTGCCTGGCTGGGGGTATGGTGAATGGCTGCCCCTTGTTGTGGTGACAGGCCTTTGCCCACCATCAAAACTCCTGTTGCAGGCAGGGAATGAGTGTAATTATTGTTTCCAGGCTGTGGCAATGTTGAGTCCAAACACTTTTTAGATACCATTGTAGTTTCCTCATATGCAGTCTTGCATATGGAATTAGCAGAATGCAGGATGCCATGAAGCCCAAAGCCTGCAGAACTTTTCTTGCAGTTAACTGGGTGTTTGTTGCCAACTTTTTGAAATAAGTAGTCAGTTGCCTTTGTTTGTCTGGTGTGAGATAAGCCATCTGGGCAGCTGTATTTAAGCTTGCACCCAGGAATATTATCTCTTGAGAGGGTATAAGTTTTGACTTCTTTTCGTTTACTGTGTACCCTAGGCATGTTAATAGTCTTTTTAAAAACACCAGATGCTGTAGTAGTATGTCCTTGTTCTCTGCTTGAATAAGGCAGTCGTCCAAGTAAGGATATATTTGTATTTCTCTTTGTCTGCAAAATGCAATTACTGGTACCAGGCATTTTGTGAAGACTCTGGGCGCAGTAGATAAGCCAAAGGGCAGTGCAGAGAATTGGTAGTGCATTGAGCCAGCTATGAATCTTAGGTATCTTCTGCATGATTGTCTGATTGGGACATGTAGGTATGCCTCTTTTAGGTCTAAAGTTACAAGCCAA
This sequence comes from Protopterus annectens, assembly GCF_019279795.1. Classification (NCBI taxonomy): domain Eukaryota; kingdom Metazoa; phylum Chordata; order Ceratodontiformes; family Protopteridae; genus Protopterus; species Protopterus annectens. Next base: position 1,525,776,965 of record NC_056743.1, on the reverse strand, counting down.
GCCTTCTTGCACAGCATGGGCAGAAGCTGCTGCAGAGTCAACATTTTGAATTTTGGAATATCCAGGTATGTATCCAGTATTGGCCTCCATGCTTTGTCCTTCCTGGGCACCAAGAAAAGTCTTGAGTAAAATCCTTGTCCCTGCTCTTGATGTGGTACTTGCTGAATGGCCCTCATGTCCATGAGGGATGAAACTTGTTTTTGTGCCTCTGCCCATTAATTTTTTGGCAGGTCTGGCATACCGTTTGCCCTTGGCAGGGTGTGAAAGTGGAACCTGTAACCTTGTGACACTATATTCAAGACCCATTTGTCCTGGGTGATTAGGTGCCAGTTTTGATAAAAAGTGTTAGTTTTCCCCCTAAAGGAGCTGCCAGAAGATAAATGCTTGGCGCTGGCAGGGGGAAGTCATTGGGACTGCTTTCTGTATGGCTGTGATTTTTCTTCTCTGCTTTTGGAGGTAGAAGCACCCCGTTGTTTAGACCTGTATGGGCCTTGGGGCTGGGATCTGCCTCTAGTGTGTCTGTATCTGCCTCTTTGTGGCCTGTCTGACACTGGAAAGGACCAATTCTTTGTAGGCCAGTGTCTGCTAAATCTAGGAGGCTGTACTTGTAAGAAATCATTAACCATTTGCAAAGATTTAGCTTTGTCCTCCATTTTCTTTGACACCTCTTCTGCTTTAACACCAAACAAGTTATCATGCTGTAATGGAGCATCTAATAATTTTTCTTTAACATGATCAGGCAGATTCTGTTCCTTTAACCAAGCATGCCTCCTAATGACAGAACCCGTAACAGCGGCTCTGCAGGAGGCCTCCAAAGAATCAAAACCACATTGTAAAGTATGCTTTCCAACTTGTTTAGCTGCATGCAATAAATCCTGCATTTCTTTATTTTCTGCACATTCAGAATTTGTCAACATTTTCTGTTTAAGCAGTGACATAATGTATTGCTAATATTTAAGCATATGAAATTGACAATTTAAAGCCCTTATAGCCAAGGTAGCAGAAGTGTAAATCTTTTTTCCCCATCTGTCCAGTGCCCTGGAATCTCTGTCAGATGGTGTAGGGTTTTTTGCAGTGGAAGCCTTGACCCCCTTGGGACCCTGAGAGATAGTTTCTGGGTCAGCAGCAGGGATTTAAAAATAAATTTGTGGGAGTCTGGAACCCTGTAGTATCCGTCTGGCTTAACAAGAGCTGGAGGTAAGAAGTCAAGAGTCAGACTGGACTCTGAAAATACATCATCTACAATGTCTAGCACAGGTGGAATAGCCAGGGGCCTGTGCTGAGGCAGTAAAAGAAAGTCTCTGAGCCTTTTCTTAGATTCTGAATAATATTGGCTCTCCCAGTGGAAATGCTCCCTCATGGTATGGTCGTCAGGGGCTGAGAAAGCGCCTCACTGAGAAACGGCGAACCGGCGACTGGCCTAGAAGAAGCCTCGTCATCGGTTTTGGACCTTGGATGCCTGTCCTTCTCTTTTTCTTTGCGTTTTTTGTAAACTCCGGTGGTCGGCTGTTCTGTCGGCATTATATAATTAAATCTTCTGCCAAAGTAATGAAATGCAAAATCGTACCTACGCTTAATAGTGCATTGGCTAAATCTAACACAAAACCGACAACTTGCAACGTCGTGGTCAGGGCCTAGGCAAGGAATGCAGTAAGAATGAAAATAATTATGAGGTATTTGCTTCCCACAAGAAATACAATTATTAACTTTTTCTGACATCGGTCTGGAGCAAGAAAAAAGTTTCCCCAACGGGGTACATAGCTTTTAATGAAGACTTCTGATCTGAAATTCGAACTTGAAAATCTCAGGAGTCGGCCGACCGGCACTTGAGAACTGCTTTTGCTTTGGGCATCGCGTAGCAAGAAAGACTGAAGAAAATGGCGTCGGCCGCATCTTTTATACCCCTGGTGCACTGACATCAGTGAGGAGGCGACAGCAACCGACGCCGGACCTAGACTTTGGAATTCAGGCTGACTGCGGGTAGCCTGCCAGCAGGAAAACCCAATGGTAATGACTGCAGCAGTGAAACACGATGAACATCATTCTGGATCTGTTCCTCACCAACATGTCAAACAGATGCACTGTGGCAACTGTCAGAACCTCACTAGTTAAAACTGACCACAAATCAGTCACCTTCGAGCTGGCACTAACACCAGAACTCACAAAGGGTGAAATCAGATTAAAAAACTTCACCAAGGCAAACTATACCCTCCTAGGTGAAGGTATAATTGCATTCCAAGTCCCACCCCAAGCTGGAAGTGATAACTACTCTGAAGCTTACACTAAAGCCGTGTCACTTGCATAAGTGTATAGACTCAGCTGTACCATAAAGAATCAAAGCCAAAGCCCCAAGTAAAAACAAGCTTCCATGGTGTAATCCAGCATCAACAAACTTTACAATAAACGCAAAAAGTTGCTGTCCAAGAAAATAAAGTCAAGGTTTCAACAATGGAAAAGCACCCTCCTTAGCCTCAACAGGCAAATAAGACAACTTGTCAAATCCTCCAAGGGCTCCTTTGAGAGAAACTTAGCAAGTACAGCCAAGGATAACCATAAGGCCTTTTACAGCTACATACGTAACCTAAAGGGTAGGACCCAAGCATGTGCAGAACTAGTGGCCAATGGTATCATGCACACATTGACCACACAAAGATAACAAGCCTACTAGCGGATAGGTTTGGTGAAAATTTCACTCCCTTATCCCCTCCTAACTTACAACAAACTTCCCCCCAAACTCCCCCCTCCCCTCTACATACCTGAACAGCAGGTCCTCATAGCCTTGTCCAAGGCAAAACACAGCCTCTATGGGACCAGATGACATCCCAGGCTGTCTTCTAAACAGGCTAAAACATGAACCAGCATCACCACTAAGTACCCTTTTCAATCACAGCCTAACCACAGGCTTTGTTTCTGCAGAATGGAGAACAGCAAAAGTTATTCCCTTTACAAAAGTGGCCTAGCAACAGACCTGGGGAATTACAGACCCATAAGCCTGACCAGCCTCATCTGTAAGGCCATGGAACATATCATTATGTATCTCATAAATAAAGACACAGATGAGCTCCAAACCCTGGATCCTATCCAATTTTCCTTTGTGAAAGGCAAATCCTGCCTGTTAAATCTGGTGGATTTCTTTGAAAATGTGACCAAGGGCATTGATGAGGGCAAATCTGTGCACATAGCAAAACAATGACCTGGCAAAGGCTTTTGACACAATCCCCCATTTAGGCATTACTGATAAACTTAGCAAACTGAATGTAAACCCCTTCATTGTAAGATGTTTGCCAACTGGGTCACAAAATGGACACACACTATCAAAATGGGTGACTCCACATCACCCAGTAGACCTTTTACCAGTGGGGTGTCATAGAGCTCAGTGCTGGGCTCCCTACTGTTTGGTATATACTTCTCAGAAGTTCAGGTTAAAACTAAGGAGCTGTGGCTGAACAAGTTTGAAGATGACTGCACACTAGGTGCAATCACTGAATCCCTAAATGATGTAATTTATGTACCAATTGGAATGTACCTGGCTAGACATCTCCAGCAGCTGGAGAGACCACAGAGGTACCTAACCAAGAGGATTACTGGCCTCAAACAGTTGCCCTATGCAGCACGATTGAAAAAACTAAGACTGTTCTCTGTTGCATACCACTTTCTCAGAGGCGATCTCTGTCTAACGTACAGAGCCATGTCCAACCCAGAATTGTTGAACATGCTCCATCTTAGCAAAACCAAATCTACTCGAGCTACACGCTCCAGGGATATAAACCTCAACACAACAATGAATAGAACATGCTGGAGGGACAGATTCCCTTTGCAGAGACTTCCCTTACTATGGAACAGGGTCCCGATCTACATAAGACAGAGCCCCTCACTATCACTCTTCAAGAGGCACCTTGATGAGTGGATGGGTAACAGAAATTTCACACCGGGGATCACACCAACAGCACTACTAGATAGGGGCCAAGGGTACTAGCTGCTAGTACAAGGGTCTAGGGAACTACTAAAGGGGCGGTGAATACCGCACAATGTGGCTGGGCTAATATATGCCTTTGGGCAGATAGCCCAGTACCAACCTATAAACCTATGAACCTATGTCAATATACTCTAGGAGGGTCTCACGCAGACCAACGACTGGTGCATAGTCACAGTCTCAAACTGAATGCAAAGAAATGCATCATCATTCCCTTTGGTACAAACAATGCCCCCTCACACTATCAAATCAACAAACAATACCCTAAGTACCCATTAAGTGGTAAGGGACCTGTGATCACAAGTTGACTGTGACCTTAACTTCAACCACCATGTGTCTACTGTAGTAAGAAAAGCTTTCTTCGTAGCACACCTGATTAGTAAAGGCATCTTGAGAGCAAAAGAGTTATACCCCCTCTATACTCGGCACTTATCTGGCCCATAATTGAGTATAACACCCTGTTTGGCATGTTCCACACTAAGCACCTGCAGAAATTAGACAGACCTCATAGGTTTCTAAGAAAGATGATCAAGGGGCTCCAGTATGTGCTTTACACAGACCGACTAAAGTCCCTGTCACTACACTCGTATCATATAGACTTCTTAGGGTAGACCTATGCTTGGTCTACAGAACAATCTAAGACCCAAACCTAATGAACTTACTGCATATCCGTAAATCAAATCTGACTAGGGCTACCCGTTCCAGGGACCTAATTATGGCCTGCGACATAAATAGGACATGCTAGAGGGGCAGGTTTACTGCCGTGTCTTTGGAACAGACTACCAATTCATGTGAAACAGAGCACGTCTATGACAACCTTGATGAGTGGATGGAGCACCATAAATTCTTTCCGGGGATAGTGCTCACATTTCTCCTGGACATGGGCAGTCATCACTAAATGCAATCTTGAATACTGAGTAGCATTTCTGTGGTATTATATTGGGATGAAATGGCTCAGCTTAAAATGACCTCTGGGTCGAGAGCCTAGTAATCTCCTAAGATCCTATGATCCTAGGACAACCAAAAGGAGAATGGAAGGGCACAGGTGACAGACTATAAGGGTTAACTACTCCATGGATCTCTGAAAGTACTTTTTCATAGAGAGGATTGTGGACTCATGGAATGAACTACTGGAATGGGTGGTAGACAGAGAATCTACAGAGACATTCATGAAGGCATAAAATGGGTGGGGAAAAGGGTAAAAATGGAATCTACACATGAAAGGTAAAGTGCACATTAAACGGGCTTATTATCTCACTCTGCAGTAAAGCAATTTAATGTAATCTAATTAAGTAGAAAGTTCCAGAAAATGAATGCCTCAAGGACTTGGGATGTTGAGAAAGGTGTTTTTTGTGTTATTGATGACCAATCAATTAAGACAAATTAGAGGATATCAGAGTTTTGGGAATTAGGCCAGAATAAGAGTGACAAGACTTGATTTTATGCTTTGGTTTACAAACAAAAAAAGGGTGGGACAGCATAATAATGTTTCATATAATGAATTATTGAACAATATAAATGGGACTGGTGAAAATGTGAGTTACAAACACAGGAACTTGGAGCTAGTGTATTTCCTTCTTTTCTTTTGATATATCTGTTTCTTGTTCTATTGGATGCTTTATGAGGAAGTTAAGATTTGCATGTTGTATTCTACTCGTTATTATAAAATAACCCCTACTATTTTCATTAAGTGCCACAGAATATTCTACATCTACCTGAGGTATGACCAAGTCAGGCAGCTGGTACCTTGGTTTAATATCTCATCTGAAGGACAGCACTTGGTGTGCAGCACTTCAATGTCAGTACTGGAATATGAATTGAAGTAGCTGGTGTAAGGAAAAGGATGGAACCTGCAGGCTTCTTAACTTCCTTTCCTGGTACTAAACAGCAGTGTGAGACCTCTTAAGCCACTGACAGTGACACACAGGCACCACTTCACTTCTCTTCCATTTAACAGAGTAGACCTGCCTGGTCAGAAGCTCCCTAGTAATCTTGATCACTTCAGTTAAGTCCAGCTAGAAGATCTGGCGGAATTAGGGAATATAAACAGGAACTAGCCCATGAGATGGAGCAGATTGTCTCCCTAACCTTCAGAGACCCCAAGTTTCCTGCATCTCCAAAGATCTGAGAGTCTGAAGTCAAGCCATTCCATAAAGTTTGTGATGAGGTATGGAATAACGGGTCTACTGCTTTTAGTCGAATTACATTTGGTCGAAAATGATTTCAGGCAGCCCACTTCACTGAAAGCTCATTTAGTTGAATTCCATTTGGTCAAAAATGGAATATAGCCCCTGCCCCACTGCAGTGCGACCCTGGAGTGAGAATATAATGTTGGGGGATGTGGGGGGCACAGTCGCCCCACATTGGGGGGTTTGGGGTGTAGCCCCCCCACATTTTACAACTAGTATTTACTGGCATTATATGTTTCAATGTATTTTTAATGGATACACAAGTATATAATAGTGAATACACTGCACTTATGTGGGGGGGGCTACACCCCCCCAACTTTATATTCTCACGCCAGTGTCACACTGCAGTGGGGCAGGGGCTATATACCATTTTCGACCAAATGGTAGTCAACCAAATGGGTTTTCAGTGAAATGCATTTTCGGTGAAGTAGGCTGCCTGGAATCATTTTCGAGCAAATGTAACTCGACCAAAAGCAGTAGATCCGGAATAAGAGGGACTTGAAAGAAAGCATGCAGGAATCTCCCTTGCAAATTTCCCATTTCTATACTACAGTAAGCTGATGAGAGTCAGAGCCACATTCTTCTAGGTGGAAAATAGACCCATCTTTGGAATCCCCAATTTCTGGAAAATCTGATATAAGTTTGGATTCTGCATCTACAACTCTACTAGATGACTGAAGCAGGAACAGCTCAGACAGTCCACCAGCAAGCTCACTTCTCTGGGAATGTACACTGTTGAAAATACTAACAAGGTTATCTACAAACAAGCTTCATTCTGTAGCCGTGGGCTTGATTTGAACAGCCTTCACTTGCAAACCAAGTGACTCTGAGCAAGTCACTTAATGAGACAGTGCTCCCACGTCGTCTCTGAAAGGGGCAGTTATGTCTAGTAGCATTACACAGTTAATATATAAATAAAATAACAATAAAATAAAAAATACAAATATCATTACTGGCAGTAACAGGATTGAAAAGGTTCAAAGGGTGTTTATTAACAGAATGGCATGTGCAAGTGGAATTTCACACACAGAGAGATTAAAACACAAAGTTATAGTCTTTAAAGTATAGAAGGCTGACAGGACACTTAATGTTTACTTACAAATCATTTGTTGACAAATTTATGTTTGAATGTGTAGTCACAGTTTGAACATAAGAGGAAGAGATACTAGGTAAGTATCAGCACCACCCAGGACAGCGAAAAGAAAAAGGTAGTTTAACCTGAGGGTGATAACTGAGTAACGTTTTCTACCAGGAGGTATTCGTTTGGCCACAAACCTAAAACTTAGTAAGTGGAAAGTAAATTTAATTACAAGAAATCGGTATTAAGAACACAATTACACTTAGTCTTTACATTTTGTGTAATGTTAATATATTTTTCCCTCATTTTATGTACATTAGCAAGGGACATTATATTGCTTGTATACTGAAAGCTTGCTTTGGCTCAAGATTGTAACCTCCCTGTCATAAATATGGGATTATACAGAAGAACTCAAGATGTTACATGAAAACCTTGTACATCAAGGAACATCCTTAAACCACTGCCTTTAAGTATTATTCTATCTTTCTGTCTGACTCTGACATAGCTTACTGATTATCTTCCTTCTGAGTCATACAACAGATGCTTTCTCAATGTTTGTGGCACAAACCAGCCTTAGGAATACATGACGTTTGGTAATGGACTGTGGGACTTTCTCCTGATGCAGGCACAGAAGTTCCTTAATGTGGTATAAGGTGCTCATCTGCTGCCTTTAGCAGGAAAAACTGACCTGGAGAAGAAGTGAACCTGACCCCAAGCTGGCTGGCTATCTATCTATCTATCTATCTATCTATCTATCTATCTATCTATCTATCTATCTATCTACCTATCTATTTCCCACAACCAAAGGACATCAATTGTGCAGATGATTTTCAGGATCCCTCCCTGGCCTCTGCTGAGATCACCATATTAACTATGGGTGTAAATTCCAGCACCTCATGTTGACCCACATCACCTAATCATTTCACACTGACAAGAAACATACTAAGAGCCTACTACTGACCTGCCCACATCCATGTCATTGACACTTAAGATATCTACTCCAAATGTCATTACTTTATTTTATTACTCTGTAGCTAACCTACCAAACTATCACTACTATAGTCTATTATTAGACACAAGAACATAATCCTTATACTAATTCTTAACTCCTTCCTTTGCACAGGGAACAAACACCTTTGCAGATTTCCTAATCAGTCTACTCCCAACACTATAGATCTACAGGGAAACAAACTATAGTCATTCATACACAGAGCTAACACGACTAACTAGTTTGTGGAACAAAGCAATATTGTTACTATGCATTCCTTTACAGCCTTGCAACCCTTAATTTAAGGAAACTGAAAATCTATATGTTCTCGTTAATACCTAGGAACTTCAGCACTTAGCCTCATTTGCCACAGTAACTCTGGTATTTGATTTTGTCTTCTCATGGACCATGACTATATTTAGAACTTAGATCGACCTTTAGGTTTACATTTGTTTGTGTCTTTCGGATTTTCCCGGTTAGGGGTCGCCACAGCGGAACTCCAGTCCGCTAATGATTGGCAGTAGATTTTTACGTACTGGCTTGCCGGGCCTAATGCACAACCTTCAACGAAGGAATGCCCATTCACGCATGTCGCCACACAGAAGACGCTCTAACTGAGAATCGAATGGGCAATGTCTAACTGTGAGGCGACAACGCTACCGCAGCACCACCAGCCCAGTGACCTTTAGGTTTACATAATTTGGAAAATATTTTATACATACGAAAGATATACACATTTTACAGTGATATGGAATTTTGTATATTTGATTAACTGTATTTTTTTGCATTTCAAATATTTGATTCATGGTTTTATAAGTTTTATACGTAGTATGTTTGACCAAGGTCATGAGATATGAAGGAATGTTTAAGTACTGCCTGAAAAGGAAATGGTGTTCTGAAGAAGTCTGTTTTATGATGAAAGCTAAACCTGTAATAAATATATTTAGGTGTCTATATTGTAGTTTACAGACTTTTTATTTGGATTACTGGTTAGTGTTTAAGGCTATATAACCCACTGTTTCTGTTTCCTAGACTTTGCTAATGGCATTGCACTAGAACAAATTGTAAAACTACACACTATAGGCTCTAATAACCTTGACTTTCTTTCGGTTTTTACTAATCTCACCCTTGCTTATACCCTACCACACATCTTATTATCCTTTATTAAATCTGTATACAAGTTATCTTCTCTGTCAGGTTAGAAGTACCAACCCACACCAAACGAGATCATCTTTAGGGACTTCACTCAGGTAAACCTACTTAGGCTTGTAGAAGCCCAACACAAATTCACTACAATCCCTGCATATTGACACAACTGACATGGGTGTTGCATTCACCTCCAACTTTTACAAACACTTAAACAGCTGCATAATAAAGCCAGTACTTATCCACCCTTAACATAATGGTAAATTTAGAAATAAACCTCTCTAGTGGAACTTCCATATTAATACACTGTGTAACCAAAGAAGGAAAATAAAGGAAACTTGTAAAGAATCTCCATCCCATTACCTCAGGACTGCACTGAAACATGACAACAATAAACTTAACAATATGATTATTACATGTAAAACAGAGTATGAACTTAAAGTTGCTATAATATCAAAGGAAACTAGAAATCTTTATTCAGTTATATGAGAAATCAGCAAGGGCTGCAATATGCACATACCATGTGTACTGAAAACAGTCTCAAGTTAAATGCAAAAAAGTGCAGCGCAGTAGCATTTGGCAAAAAAGCACTTCCCACCTTGTATTACAAATGGTACACCTCTTCAGACAGACAAAGTCATGAGACCTGGATACTCATATGGACAATTCTTTCTTATTTCATCATCATGTTTCCACCAGTCAGCAAATCCTTCTATCAAGCCTAGTTAATTTCCAAGGGAATATCTTCAGTTTCTAAAGAAGTTATCCTGCCACTGTACTTTTCCTTTATCATTGCCATTACTGAATACAATGCCCCCTTTAGTATGTATAAAATCTAAGCATACTGCTCAACTAGAAAGGCCCCAAAGATACCTTAACAAGAAAGTTAATGTCCTTAAATCTTTAAACAATCCCAGTAGATTAGCAGAGTTCTCCTTACACTCAGTAGCCTATAGACTGCTATCGGGTGATCTTTTGTCTCACTTTTACGGCATGAATAACTCAGTCCTATTTGACCTTCTGCTTCTTTGTAAAATCAGATGCTCTATAGATACCCACACTTTGGACCTAAATTTATATCAACAAATAAAGAAAACTCACCAAATAGATAGGTCCTAACTCAACATATTCCTAGACTATGGAATGTTACCACTACAGGTCAAGTAAAACACTACTTTAATTACTTTTAACACTAGTCTTGATTACTGGATGGGTAGACATAAATGTACACCAAAACTGGCATGTACAGTCCTGCTTGACTTGGGATGCAAACATTATTAACTGTTTGAAATGGGAGGCATGAATGTTTAAATGTGTCTGCTTAAAGGTGAATATAGTTAGGCATTTTACGATTCTCATGATTCCTTGCTCCTATGTTGCTATATAAACAAATAGAACAAATAATTCAAAATGTTTCTAAATGGTTGCTAAATTAGTATTAGCCTAAAATAATCACAGCTACCTGCTTAAGTGAGTAACAACCAAGAAAGCCAAGTAGGATTACCATCAGTAACCACCCAACCACAACCATTCACATTGATCATACTCCCATAATCTTTCAATGGTCAAAGGAGTGCCTATATAAACTTTATATAATCACATATAAAATGTACAGCTAAGAAACTGAATATGAATTCAGGATAGGACTTTCAAACAAACAAAAAAAGACAATTTGCATGAAAACATGAATTTTAATAACTGTCAGTTGAAACTCAATCATTGACATCGGGTAGTCAACAACCATAACTTATTCCTGAAATTAGGGAATTTTTGAAACTCATTGAGACAGCCTGGTCCGAATGCTATCAGTGATAAAGAGCATTTTAGTAATTTACAAGACTTCTGTAAGAAAATAACTTATATAAATGAACAAGAGACAAAATACTTAGACATTCATCGACATACCCTGGATCCAACACTTACACTACGTGTACACTGTTCTGAGTGAACAGACAACACAGACATAACTCACACCTTCTTCCTCATAATTTTAGTTTTCCTACTAATATTCTTACAACTTTAAATACTAACAGGGATTCATGAAGGTTACCACAAAGTGTCGACTACATGTACACTTAGTGTAATCTTTCTGGGTGACTAGAAAGCAAAAAAAAAATGATAAGAATTTTCTTGAATACATATCATGCACACTTAGTCTAGGCTTTATTGAATCTGGCCCATAGATTAACTCTGTACCCAATATAAAAAAAAAAATCACACTCCACTCAGGCAATTTCATAAGTTCTTAACAATCACTCTTATCTCCTGCAATAGCAAACCATGCAAGGTAGCAGCCCATTAAACACTTCCTAATAGTTTCTTACAACCCCTTACTTCTGTTCAAAAAGATAACAAATTGAAACAAACCAAAAACAACATGGGGAACTAAACAGTAAAATGAATAAATGAATAATAAATAAATCCAGTCTTCCCAAAACATTTGCTCAGTACTGGTACATCAGTGTCTCAAGAACTGGTGACAAATAAACCAAAAGGAATCTATGATTTAATAAATGCCCCTCCAGTAGATTTATTAATCACAGCCTTTACCTATATTTGACTCATCTGGGTACTATAACTACACTGCTATAGTGGTGATACATATTGCATCATGCTTACCTTGTGATAGTTTTTATATTGGAAAGACCAGCAAAAAATATCTACAAGAACGTACAAGTATATATATATATATATATATATATATATATATATACATAAAATAAAAAATAAAAATAAGAACAGTGCTCTGCATAAGCATAGTCTTAGTTGCTCTAATTAAAAATACTTTTAGTTTAGTTAACAAGGTTATTATGGATCACAGGGGTGGGAAATACAATAGCGTCTTGGAAAGAACTTAATTCCAATGGCAGTTAAGGTTACTGGCTGATAGAACACCTGGTCTCAATGACCACATAAGTACAACTAATATATTAAAGTTAAGTTAATTAAAAAATATTTGTGATTCCTCAATGTTGTTGTTGTTGTGTCTTTCGGCTTTTTCCCAGTTAGGGGACGCCACAGCGGAACTCCGGTCCGCTAATGATTGGCATTAGATTTTTACGTGCTGAATTGCCAGCTCTGACGCACAACCTTCAATGAAGGTACGCCCATTCATGCATGTCTCCACACAGAAGGCACTCTAGCTGAGAATCGAACAGGATGTCTTACTGTGAGGCGACAACACTACCGCAGCACCACCACCGCAGTGGATTTGTGATTCCTCAATACCACTATTAAATATTATATTATATTATATTACTTTACATACTATTTAACAGAATATAAGAAGAAAGATTTTTTTTAAAAAAGGCTTTTATATTATTACAGTCTTTAAATGGTTTAAGTTCTTGTATAATATAAATATCTATCGCAGTAATGACAGTGTAATTTTTATCAAAGTCATTAGATGGCAGCAACTTTTTTTCACTGTGCTGCATCTTTCTTTTTTCAAACATCTTGATTCGATCACATTTTAAACAATGACACAGGTGCTCATACATTAATTAAAAAACAAAGCAAGCAAATAATAGTAACATTTTTTCTTAATTTCATGCAGTAGATAACATGTTTGCTTTTTATCAATTATCATTCACTCCTACTCTGCTCAATTCCTACCTTCCCTAAAACTTCATTTCTCCTCTTGATGCACTGTTCCCATAAATTCCATTTACTTCTGTATAATTTACACCTTTACTTTTCTAAAGACCCCACCTACTATTCTTTTATTTCATTTACATTTAGTACTTCAATTACAGTTGGTTTAAATTTTGATTTCCATTATCTAGTAATTGCTTTTTTTTGGCAGTCACATGGCTTGATATGCAAATGTGTATATAAAGGATATTCCAAGGAATGGTAAGGTTTTAACTGATGAAGTCTGTATTGTAATATTCCTGCCTGCAGCATTGCTGGTTTACTGTGCAGTGGCATCCATGCCTTTTGTTCATATGATCCCTAGTGTACTGTATTATATTGAGCTATACTACTAGTGTACTGCACTGGGTGTACTGGGTTGTACTGTATTGAGCTATACTGAGTAGTACTGCATTGTATAGTATCACACTGCTGTAATGTATTGTTCTGTGCTATACTGTACAAAAGTTACAATGGTTTGCACTGTCCTGTAATGGTTCTCACTGTCCCCCTTATGTATAATAAGAGATACTGTACTGTGCTATATTATGCTGTGTTGCACTTGTTTTGTGCATTAATGGCACCACTGCTTTACTGTTCCTTTATATAATATACAGCTCTCTTCCTTCTTAGACCAAGGGTCACTAAATCCTGTAACATCACACAGCATATGTCACCTGATACTTCTAGATATTGATATATTGTCATTATGTCCTGGGGGAGCCAGTGTCTAAATTTAGCTGCCAAGTTAGTTTCCTGTACTCTATCCTGGTTTAGACAATGGGCAAACTGTACATTAAACCCTAATTGCAGAACGAACATTCTCCAACAAGGTGTTAATGAACAGGTAATGCCTGCTGAAAAACATGTATGCCACTTCTCAGCAGTATATTAAACTGTCATGGAGCTTGGACTGTAAGAAAGCAAACAGCTGCCATTATTTATGTTTGTTAAGCAGTGCTTTTGCTGTTTAGTGAGTGCAAAATTAAAACAAATGAAAATTGAAAAAAAAAATAGAAAAATGTGTATGTATGTATGTATGTATGTATGTATGTCTGTGTGTCTAAGTGTATGCATGCATGAAAGTGAGAGATTGATCCAGCCATTATTTTACACTTGCTAAGCTGTGCTTTTGCTGTTTTGTGAGTGTAAATTTAAAAGAAACATTAACAAAAAAAGGCAAGAGTGTTTGTATGTATGCTTATGTTTCTGCCTGTGTGTGAGTATATGTGTGCATGAAAGCAGAGGTGTGTGTGTGTGTGTGTGTGTGTGTGTGTGTGTGTGTGTGTGTGTGTGTGTGTCTGTGTGAGAAAGACAGACAGAGACAGAAATTGATGAAGCAGTGGCAGCAGCAGTTAAAATTAAGAGGTAAGCATACCTCTCAACCTCTTAACTCAAGAAATCTGGATAAAGCCTAAAATAACGGGAGGATAAAGGCTCAAACATTGCTGTTATAAAATTAGAAAGTTGCTAGAATAAAAAGATTTGTTTCAACATGCATTTTCTGAAGGAAATAAAATCTGAAACTCAAATCTATGTCATTATTTGAGACTTTAACCCCTAATGATTTGCCAGCAAAGCACAAATTTTATGAGTAACGGATCAAACCAATTAGGTAAAAATATGAACAGTCTTTGAAAATCTAAACAGTTGAGTTATGGAAGTAAGAAACTTTTAATGGCTGCCATTATTAAATGAGCTTATTCATGTGTTTTTAAAGGTACACTGCTTCTAAATGTTTGTGTGTGTGCATGTGTTTGAGACAGAGTATATGTAGACATTAAATACTGCCAAACTTATATTTTGGATGTAAAATACCTCCTCCAACAGCAACTGCCATTAATAAACTCTACAACAGGAAGAAGAAACTGTTGCAGAAAAAGGTGACGTCCCAAGACAGGAAAAACTCCCTTATTAGCCTCAACAAAAAGTTGTGATCCCTCATCAAAACCTCTAAAGCCAGCTATGAAGGCAGAATTGAGGCAGACACTAAAAACAACCACAAAGCCTTCTATAGTTATATCAATAATCTCCATGGCAATACTCAGGTTTGATCTGAGTTACTGCACAGTGGTACCTCCTATACTAAGCCAACAGATATTGCCAACACACTGGCCAACAGATTCAGTGCCAACTTTACCCCTCTCTCCTCCCCTAACGGACCAATCACAATAACGGAGGAATGGCAGCCACCCAGCATTACTGCAGCACAGGTTAAAGCTGCATTGTCCAAGGCTAAGAATACAGCTTCCATGGGACCCGACAATATCCCTGAATGTTTTCTACATGAACTACAAAGTGAACTGGCACCACATCTGTGTGCCTGTTCAATCACAGCCTCACCTCAGGCTTTGTCCCTACCGAATGGCGCACTGCTACGGTCATCCCTCTCCATAAAGGGGGAGCAACTACAGACCCTAGGAATAATCGCTCCATTAGCCTGACGAGTCTGATATGTAAGACTATGGTGTGCATCATCATGGACCTAATTAACAAGGATACAGGGAATCTCCAAACTTTAGATCCCACGCATTTTGGTTTTGTGAAAGGTAGATCATGCCTGCTCAACCTGGTTGCCTTCTTTGAGTTAGTCACCATGGCAGTTCATTACAGCCTACCTCAATCTGGTCAAAGCCTTTGATACCATTCCCCACTCAGGAATTATTGATAAACTCACCAAACTAGGCATCAACCCCTATATCACTAGGTAGGTTGCAAATTGGCTCACAGATAGAACTGACAGTGTGAAAGTAGCAGACTCCATGTCAGACTGCTGACCAGTCACGAGTGGAGTCCCACAGGGATTGGCCCTGGATTCTCTCCTGTTTGGCATCTAATTCTCAGAAATCCAGGCCAATACGGAGGGACTCTGGCTGACTACATTCGCAGACGACTGCAAGCTGGAAGCCATTATTAACTCCCAAAAGTGATGTAGACATCCTACAGAAAGGCCTCACTGAGACCAGTGACTGGTGTTGAAACCATGGCCTTAAGCTTAATGCCAAAAAATGTGTCGTCATCCCCTTTGGGAAAAACTCAGTTCCCACTAATTACCACATCGATGGGAGTCCACTGAACACTGAAGGCCTTACAAGAGATCTGGGAACACAGGTTGGCAGCACCCTCTCCTTCGACCACCACATTGCCACTGTGGTCAGAAAGTCCTTCTATGTGGCACATCTCATTACCAAGGGTTTTGCATTCAGGAAGAAAGAGGTCATCCATCTCTCTACTCTTCCCTCATTAGACTAGTCATCGAGTATAATGCCTCATTTGGCATGTACCTCACTAGACACATACAACAGCTGGAAAGGCCACAGAAGTACCTCACAAAGAGGATCCTAGGCATTAAACACATGTCCTACATGGACAGACTCAAAAAACTCCAGCTATTCTCTGTCTTATATCATCTGCTAGAGGCGATCTCTGCCTGACTTACAAAGCCATGTCTGACCCAGCTCTGTTAGAAATGCTACATCTAAAGAAATCTCAATCCCTCCGCACCATACGCTCCAGAGACCTCAGCCTCATTGCCACAATCAACAGAACATGCTGGACTGACAGGTTTATAACCCAGAGACTGCCCATGCTCTGGAATAGACTTCCTATACATGTCAAGCAGAGCACCTCACTGGCCCTCTTCAAGAGAAATCTTGATGAGTGGATGGGAAATAGAGAGTTCATCCCGGGGATCACTCCAGTGGCTCTACTTGATAGAGGCATTGGGAACTAACGTCGGGCGGCACGATGCCAGGGCACTTCCATGGCTAGGCTTGTAAAGGCTCCAGGGCCATTAGCCTAGAACTCTGTGTGTGCATTACTTATACAGTAACGTGCACCCTGTTGAGCATTATTGCTTGCTTAATGCACCACTCATCAAGCTAAGCAAAGGCAAGATACTAAGCAGCTGCCTGTCAGGTGCTAGAATCCAGCATATCAATAAGGCACTAAAGTTCCTTCACACCAAGTATAAAAATGACATGGTCATTGCTCACTGTCCATGTAGGTGTATATGACTTCAGCTGCACCCCCTTTGGAAGAGGGACATTATGAACTCTCGGATTACATCTCTAAGGCTAGAAAGAAACTACTTTTGTGCAATACCCTACAATCACCCAAATGATGCTACAATTAAAGCAAAAGAATATTGACTTAATAGTTAGTTACTGGTATCACTCTTTGGGGGTCAAATGTAACTCAACTTGGAGGGAGATGGAAGACAGTCCCACCTATTGATGGCCTGTACCTATCTCATCAGGACTTTCACATACTGGCTATGACTCTCCTTAAAGACTCTCTGTCTACATAGTGCCTTTTTAGGCAATGATATAGTGCCTTTTTAGGCAATGACATAGTGTTGTTTTAGGCAATATCAATCTACTCAATGCTAGTAGCCTAAATAAGAAAATGTGCTCCCTTGAGGCCTTCCTAACTCTGGAAAATGTGGATATTTGTGTTGTTAATAAAGCCTGTTTCCAAAACAGGGATCACACTCTCTCCTTACTTGACTTCTTGTTTCATAGGTTCATAGGAGATTACAAGGCTAACGGATTAAGGGCTCTTACAAGTCTAGCCAGTATAACCTGATTTTACTCGATACATGGCCCCTAGAGGCAAGAGGATAGCTGGGTTTGTGCCTGTGCATTGACTATCTTACAGACTGCCCTGTCCATAAGGAACACAGGCACTACCCCAGGTATGAATTTGTGATTCCATATCCATTGATCCAAACTGCGTTTGAAGATGGCCAGGGATGGGCTTTGCTTAATGTAAATAGGAACCTTTTCCAGAGAAGGGGCAATCTCTGAGACACATATCTGTCTCTCCAGCATGTTTTGTTTGAGTCACTGACTAAGTTTAGATCCCTAGAATGGGTGACCCTTGTCCTGTTTGATTTGCAGATGTGCAGCAGCTCCATCAGGGATGGATTTGTGAGTGTCTTGTGGATCAAGGACAGGTGACCCATTAACAGTCAGTAGAAGACAGAGTAAAGGGATAAGGCTTTTAGTCTAGCTGCATAGTTCATGTTGTGTACACCCTGTACTTTCTTTGTGAGGAACCTCTGAGGTCATTCCAGCTGCCTACTCAAGTACATGCCAAATGGTGCACTGTACTCAATTATTGATCTAAAGAGGACTGAGTACAGCGGGACTGTAATTTCCTTGGATCTGGATGTCACATCATTTCTTATAAGTTGTGCCACACATAAGGACTTCCTCACCAGTGTGGACACATGGTGGTCAAAGTTCTGGCTACTATCTCTCTGTGTATCTAGATCTCTTACGACTAAGTCCAATCTAAGGTGCATACTATTGATGTTGTAATTTGCCAGGGTATCTGGCTTCCCAAATGGTATGAAAATGCATTTTTTGCATTAAGTTTTAGGCCATCACCTATGCACCAATCATCTGTCTGATCTAGACACTCCTGAAGGATAACTACATCACTGGGAGATTCAGTGATTACCCCCAGTTTGCAGTTGTCAACAAACTTTGCCTCCAGAGGTCTTCCACATTTGCCTTGACTTCAGGAGTGGTCACAGTACTGAGTCCTGTGATACACCACTAGTATCTTGCCTCTTACTGGATCTGGGTTCACCCACTTTAACTACGTGTCCTGTCCATAAGCCAATTGGCTATCAATCCTGTGACACAGGGATTTTTGCTCAGTTTTGTGAGTTTATTTATAACTCCCATTTGGGGAATTGTATCAAATGCCTGGGCCAGGTCGAAGTAGGCAGTTTGTACTGTTTTACCCTCATCCATGGCCTTAATGACGTTTTCAAAGAAATTCACCAGATTCAGTAGGCATGACCTGCTTTTGTAAAAGACGAAATGGGTTGGGTTCAGTGTTTGGAGGTCTCCTATGTCATTATTTATCAGGTCCATGATTATTCTTTCCATTGCCTTACATTTAAGACCATCAAACTTATGGGTCTGCAATTTCCTGGGTCAGTAGATGATTCCCCTTTATGCAGAGGGATGACTGTTGTTGTCCTCCCCTCTATTGGGACAAAGACATTCCAGAGGCTGTGATTAAATAGAGATCCTAATGGGCCTGACAAGTCCTGATTTAAGTTGTTTAAGAGGCAACCTAGTATATTGTCAGGCCCCCACTGAAGGCAAGTTTTTTGCTTTACAGAGCACAGTGGAGGGTATTTTTTGAGGGAGAACTAGGTGTGATGGGGAGATGAAATTTGAACTGAATCTGTCAGCCGGATTTGCTCTATTTTCCATCTGAATATAGGTGATGCCATCTACAACTAACTCCGCACATTGTTGGGTGTTACTGTTAAGATTGTGGACATAACTGAAAAATGCCTTATAGTTATCTTTAGCTTTGGAGGCTGTTTTTACCTCAAAGTCTGCTTTCAGAGACTTGACTAGTTCCCTAATTTGCTTGTTTAGATTAATGAGGGACTTCTTTCTCTGTTGTACACATTCCCTCTTACTTCTCGACATGATTTTCTTTCTTTTGTTGTACAACCTATTAATACTAGGGGTCCATCAGGGTGACTTGTTTTTGCAGTTTGACCTGGGTTTATTTTAGTGTAGTACTGCCATTTTTATGCAGTTGTTTATATGGTCATACAAGGCTTTTTTGTATGCCTCTGCATAGGTTTCTGTGTTTTCTGGAATTGGGAGAGCTTGGAAACTAGCCATGCCACCCCTCAATGGGGGATAATTTACCTTAGAGAAGTTCTTAAAGTTTTTGGGGTAAGGTGGGGGGACTAGTTTTACCTTTATTTCAATGGAGCCTGCTTTGTTATCTGGTCTTACTAATGAGGACCTAACGGGGGGGGGGGGGGGATGCTGCAGCACTCTCCCATATTTGTGAGTATCAGAGGTAGGATATTTGCTCCCCTAGTGGGAGTGCAGACTAGCTGTTCCACAGCATTTGAATTTATAAAGTCAAGAAATCTTTGGGCCTGCATGTCAATGGTGGTGTATGCCTCCCAATTAACAGAGGGATAATTAAAATCACCCAGGAGTACGGTATCGGGCTGGATGGTGAGCAGTTCTAGTAACTTTAGGTATGATGTATGCATTTCCTGGTTCATAGTGGGGGACCTGTAGCTAGCAAGAATACAGCAATGGATTTTTCCCATGGTTAGTTGGACAAGGAGTAGCTCAAGCATATGATACTGTTTGACCAGCCTTGAGGTGTGCTTATCCTTTACATAGATAGACACAGCTCCATCTTTAGCTCTTTTATGTTCAGTTGGTGGTCAGAATGTATGAAAGGCATTATAGCCATGGACTGCCGGAGTATTTTCTGTGGCTTTGAGCCATGTTTCACTAACTGCACAGATGTCAGCATTCTCCAGGGCTTCCTACTATTTCATCAAATGACCACATTGTTGAACGGCATTTCACTGGAAATGCCATTCATCAAACCATTCTGACTGACATGGCATAACAGCAGGGTCAGGAAATTTGCCCTTTACCCACTATAGTGTGATCTCGGAGGTGGTATATATAATTAGCAGGGGGATGGTTGGATGAACGGCATTTCTGATGAAATGTCGTTTGACAATGTGGCCATTTGATGAAATAATATAGACCCTTCTGCAAGGTGAGGAGAGTTTCCAGGGAGTGCAGTTTCTTGTTGTAGGTCCTAGCATTGAGCAGTAACACCTTGTCCTGAGTAGCTTTTGTTATATTGGACAGTTTGTTTGTTTGGCAATGCCTAAAAAGGCACTATAAGGGTGGATAATGTTTTTGCCAGGTGGTGGTGTGCACCTCATTTCATCTGAAACACCATCACTTCTAGACTATCAATAAGGAAAATTACCTTGAACTCCTTTATATTCAGATATCAATAAACAAGAGCTTATACCACATCCCATCCAGCTAAAAAAAGCACATTCATGACACCTGCAAATCATGAAACATATCTTAGTAAACTACAATCACTTTTCATTACCCCAGATACCATCTTTCAAAGAAGATTTAAGTAGCCCTCCATAAACTAACACATCTACAACTCTAAAATGAAATACATGGAACTCTTTCTTGACTTTATTATTCTAAACTTCCTCAATGAAATAGTAGCCTCCGGCATTAGCAGCACCAACATACTTGATCTTGTCTTCACTGTCTGTTCCTCACCAACTGTCATACCTCATTTGTCATATCAGATCACTGAGTGGAGTTATTCACCATCCAGTCCAAGTACAGGCCAACAACCAACCCAACCAACTCTAGAGACTCCTTTAAGGCCACTCCCCTTGTGCTCTATGATGACTCAAAGACTATTCAGCAGCTCAGCACTATCTATCTATGGAATAGACTTCCCATACATGTCAAACAGAGCACCTCACCCCTCTTCAAGAGAAATCTTGATGAGTGGATGGGAAATAGAAAATTCACCTAGGGGATCATTCTAGTGCTCTACTTGACGGAGGCACTGGGAACTAAGGTCAGGTGGCACAATGCCAGGGTAATCCTATGCGCTAGGCTTGTAAAGGCTCCAGGGCCATTAGCCTAGTACACACCTATGAACCTATATACCTAACCTTATAGCAAATAACCTCTGCTTATACCTGAAATGTATACTCCTATCTTCTTACAAAGGCATAAAAGTTCATATCCTTCTTTGCCACAAATACAACGCTAAGTTGAAGAACAAACTCTTCTAGTAGGCCTCAGCTATAAAAGGAAGAAAGGTCATAGCCCTAGTAGCAAAAAAAAAAAAAAAAAAAAAAACTCACCATGTTCAAATCAATCTCAAAATAGCTAGCAAAGAACTCAAACCCTGCAGAACTAATTATGACCTAAAACAATTGTTAAGTCAGTAAAGGACAACAACCAGAGCTACTACAGCCAAAGGTGGATTTTTCCCTCAGACTACAGCTTACCATACTTTGCTATGACTTCAGATCACAATCTAATTGTAATTCAAACAATAACACACACACAATCTGCATCAGAAGTAATAACCACTGTTACCTCCTTGACAAATTTAAACTACCCCCCAATCAAAAAATAGGTGGGCCTGCTACTGCATGTAGTCTTCTACATGCTCATAAATATGGCTGTTGTCTAGTCCTTGCCACTAAACTATGCAATCATCTTCTGCAATACACTGACATCAGATGAGAAAGGACAGGGAAAGTACAGTCGTATAAATTGCACTTACCCATAACAGTATATGTTCGAATTCCTCATTGCTGCAATAGCTCTTAGGCTATATGGTTGCTTCCTGCCCAGGAAACAATGAATAGGCAGCTTCAAAAGGCACTGGCTTCCCCACTTCACTCTGACTGTTGACTGTGAATTGAAGTCAGCAGTCAGAATGAACATTACTTCACGACTTTCTTGTCCATACAATGAGAGAAGAGCCTAACATTTCAAATAACTAATCAAAATCAGTATTAGTAATAGAACGTATAAAGTTCCAAACCCAACCCAGCTTTATGTCCCAGCTACAACCACATACAAGAGTTGGGGGATGGATGGCGGGTTTAGCTACTGCAACAGTGAGGAATTCGAACATCTACTGTTATGGGTAAGGTAAGTGCAACTTACACAACTGTATTAAGTTCATTATTCTCACTGCTGCAGTAGCCCTTGAGCTATATGGGTTGAATACCACAGCCTATCCTTCCTGGGAGGAGGACACATATGGATTCAGGTGCCCCTAAAAAATGGTCCTATTAAGAGTCTGACCTAGACCTACAAACTGAATCCAGTTTTGTAAACGCATGTACAGAGGACAAGGTAGCTGCCTCTGTAAAGCTTCTACAATCCACCACCTTCTAGAATGCCATTGAAGATGAGGCCTTAGTGAAATGTACCTTGATACAGCTTGGGAGGGATTTATTATGGTGGAAATAACAAAAACAGCTGAGGAAAACTACCTGGAAATTGTCTGTTTAGACACATGGTGTCCCCTTTTTTGCCCTTGAAGAAATAAATATCTGATGGTCTTTTCTAAAGGGCTTAGTTCTGTCAAGACAGTATCTGGGCTGCCTATGCATATGCAGAATCTGCTCTTCCTGGCTTTTAGGTTCTGGGAAGAAAATAGGGGAGACTTATGGCTTGTTTCACAGTAAACTCTGAAACCACTTTGGGAGTGAATGAGGAGTTTGCTCTTAATGATACCCTATCCCTATGGAAAATCAAATGGAGTTCACTCACCAAAACAGCTTGCAACTCAGATAATTTTCTAGCAGATGTCATAGGTTCATAGGTAGGTACTAGGCTACTGGCCCTAGGGCCTATATAAGCCTAGCCAAAGGTACCCTGGCTTTCGCCACCCAAGAAAATTATTTTCCTGTGCCACTGTTGAGCAGAGCCACAGAAGTGATTCCCGGGGTGAATTTCCTATCTCCCATCCAATCATCAAGATTTTTCTTGAACAGTGCTAATGAGGAGCTTTGTTTGATATAGATAGGTAGTTTGTTCCAGAGTATGGGAAGTCTCTGGGACAGGAATCTATCCCTCCAGCATGTTCTGTTTATTGTGGTGATGAAGTTTAGGTCCCTAGAGTGTGTAGCTCATAGGGATTGGGATTTCTTTAAGTGGAGCATGTCTAAAAGCTCTGGGTTTGACATAGCTTTGTGTGTTAGGCAGAGATCGCCTCTGAGTAGGCGATATGCAACGGAGTAAAGCTGCAGTTTTTTGAGACGGTCTGCATAGGGCATCTCTTTGAGGCCGGTAATCCTCTTTGTGAGGTATTTTTGTGGCCTTTCCAGTTGTTGTAGATGTCTTGTGAGGTACATACCAAAAGGGGCATTGTACTCTATAATGGGTCTAATGAGTGACGAGGAGAGGGGAACAATGACCTCTTTTTTCCTGGATGAGAAACCTTTTGTGATGAGGTGTGCCACATAGAAGGATTTCCTGACTACTGTGGCAATGTGATTATCAAAGGAGAGACTACTGTCCACCTGTGTCCCAAGGTCTCTTATCACACTTTCGGTGTTAAGTAGGCTACCACCTATGTGGTAGTTCATGGGTACTGAGTTTTTACCAAAAGGAATGACAATGCACTTTTTGGCATTGCACTTGAGGCCATGGCTTTGACACCAGACATCTGTCTCAGCAAGGCACTTTTGTAGGATGTCCACATCTTTTGGAGTTTTGATTATGGCTCCTAGTTTGCAGTCATCTGCGAACTTTGTTAGCCAAAGACCTTCTGTGTTGGCCTGTACTTCAGAGAAGTATATACCAAACAGGAGAGGACCCAGGACTGAACCCTGTGGTACTCCACTTGTCACTGGTCTGAAGCTGGATTTGGAGTCTGCTACTTTCACAGTGTGGGTTCTGTCAGTGAGCCAGTTGGCAAAACATCTTGTGACATAGGGATTTATACCTAGTTTAGTGAGTTTATCTATAATTCCAGAGTGGGGGATGGTGTCAAAAGCCTTGGCGAGATCTAGATATGCTGTGTGAACCACCTTACCCTCATCTATGGCTTTGGTGACTGCTTCAAAGAAGTCTATCAGGTTTAGGAGACATGATCTGCCTTTTACAAACCCGAACAGGGTGGGGTCCTGAGTTTGGAGATTACCAATGCCATTGTTTATAAGTTCCATGATGATACGCTCCATAGCCTTGCAGACCAGGCTCGTTAGGCTAATGGGGCGGTAGTTTCCGGGGTCTGTGGTGGCTCCCCCTTTGTGGAGTGGGACAACTGTTGCTGTGCACCATTCAATGGGCACATAGCCTGAGGTGAGGCTATGACTGAACATGGTACTTAGGTGGGGTGCCAGTTTGTTCTGTAGTTCATGTAGAACACAGCCTGGGATGTCGTCAGGTCCCATGGATGCTGTGTTCTTGGCTTTGGATAGTGTGTTTTTTACCTGTGCAGCCATGATTACAGGAACTTTGCATTCTTCTGGTATAGAGATGGTCCCTTTAGGGGATGACAGAGGGGTAAAGTTAGCACTGAACCTATCTGCCAGGATGTTGGCAATATCTGTTGGTTTTGTATATTTAGTGCCATTGTGATGTAACTCAGAGCAGATCTGAGTGTTGCCATTGAGATTCTTGACATAGCTATAGAATGCTTAGTGGTTGTCTTTAGAGTCAGTCGCGATTTTGTTTTCATAACTACCTTTGGAGGATTTTATGAGGGAGCTCAGCTTCTTACTGAAGCTGACCAGGGAGTTTCTCCAATCATGGGATTTTACTCTTTTTTTGCAACAGTTTCTTTCTTCTGTTGTAGATTTTGTTTATGGCAGGGGGCCACCAGATTGGCTTCCTTTTTTTGGAGGATAGCATATTCGTTCTGTTAGGGATTGCACGATCCATGCACTCATGTAAGTGCTTATAAAGTGCATTTGTGTAGGATTCAGCAGTCATACCTCTATTGTCCATCAGCATGGGTGTCGTGAAGTTTGCCACTTCTGTCTAAAGAGGCATGAAGTTGGCTTTGGAGAAATTTTTTACTGTGGTTTCCCTAATGGGGGTGGGGGAGGGATGTGGATGTCTAGGGTGATTAGCTTATGGTCGGATCTGACCAACGAGGAATTGACCTCTGGTGTGGAACACCGGTTGCCCATGTTGGTAATAACCAGGTCTAGGATATTGCTGCCCTGGTGGGGGTGTGGATAAGTTGATCCATGGCATTGGAATTTATGAATTCCAGAAAACATTGAGCACAAGAGTTGGTACATGAGTAGTTTTCCCAGTTAATGGTAGGGTAGTTGAAATCACCCATTATTAGGGTGTTAGATTGTACCATAATATTTTCCATTGTATTAAGAAATGAGGAGTGGGAATCCTGGGGCATGGTGGGGGATCTGTAGCAAGCTACAATTTGGATTGCGGTCTTGCCCAGAGTTACTTACACTTGGATACTCTCAGATGCATTATGCTGAGCAACTAGCCTGGAGTTGTGGATATCCTAAATGAATATGGACACGCCTCCGCCTTTAGTGTTTCGGTCCAGGTTAGGTGGCCCAAAGGTGTGCTATGAATTATAGCCTGGTAATGCAGGGGTAGTCTTTGGAGCCTTGAACCAGGTCTCTGTCACTGCACAGATGTCAATGTTCTCCATTTTCAGGAGTGCCTCGAGAGAGTTCATTTTGATGTTTAGACTTCTAGCATTGAGTAGCAATACCCTCAGATTCTTCTTGCCTGTACCTGTTAGGGTAGTGAATTTGTCATTTGAACCTTGCCTAAAATAGGCACTATAGTGGTGGCTAGAGCCTTAGCCAGTATCCGGAATCCCAGGGGTGACAGGTGCAGGCCATCTCTGGCAAAGCATCGTGGCTTGTCGATCATGTCATCCCAGGCAGACAGATACTGGATCCCCTTAGAATGACACCAGAAGCTTAGCCAATTGTTGAAGTCAATCATTTTGTCCTTGTACTGTGGTATCACTCTGGGAGATGGCAGGATGCTACTTAGGGCTAGGGTCATACCTGCCTGGGCTACAAGATTGGACAGCTCCTCCATGTCCCTTTTCATGTAGTCCAAGGAGGTATGTCTCAGGTCATTCACACCAACATGGACAATGACAGAGTCATATTTGTACTTGTTGTGGAGTGACCTGAGTGCATGTGTTATGTGGCGGATCCTGGCACCCGACAGTCAGCTGACAGTAACTTTCTCCTTGTTTAGCCTGGTGAGTGGAACATCAGTGTGCCTGACTATAGATTCACCTGTGACTAGAGTGTTGGGTACGTTGTTATGCCTTATAGGCTGTGGTTGAGTGGCACACTGAGTTTGTGGGCTATGTGTCATTTGGGTTGTGTTGGAGGGTGGAGGTTGCTTGTGTTTCTGCTTTGGAGGTCCCTGTTGATTGGGCAGGTTTTTACTGAGAGCCTCCGTGAATGTAGGTGTGTGTTTTGTGTTTCTATGTGTGTGTTTTGGTGGTGTAGGTTTTGAGGGACTATGTGCTGAGTGTGGTGTGGTGCAAGTGTTTACCTTCTCCTCTTGACTGTCTAGTCCAGTCTTGGGCGAAGAGAGCTTTGCTTCCAGTTTGGCTATATAAGTGCATCTCTCACAGGTTGTAGTGTTGGGTGGTAGGAGGAGAGGGTTGTCTGTGTACATGAGGCAATTACTGCATTGCCCCAAGATGCCCAGATTCATCAGGTAGACATGAGAAAACACTGGGGGCTGACCCTTAGACATGCCTGGATAGGTGCTTATTTGTTAAGTACTAGAAACTGTTTTCCTCTAGACAGTGAGGAAAGTTGAGTGCTGTAGTAATTTGTAGCTTATTTAGTGCTTACAATAAGTTCTGAACAAGTGCTGAAACAAAAAAACTGGCTAGTTCTAAGAAACAAAATTAAGCTAGAAGGCTTCCCTGCAACACAGAAAGGCATGGGCCCTAGAAGCCTACAAATAGTCCTGGACACAGCAAATCTATATCCAGGCTAGACTACCCACAGGAAAGGCAGGAAACAAGCTTAGAAAAAGTCAGAGCAATGATAAGTACAGTTTTCCAAGTCAAGAACATAAAACTGGGGATGGTGTCAAAATCATTGGCGAGATCTAGATAGGCTATGTGAGCCACCTTACCCTCGTCTACGGCTTTGGTGACTGCTTCAGAGAAGTCTATCAGGTTTAGGAGACATGATCTGCCTTTTACAAACCCGAACTGGGTGCAGTCCAGAGTTTAGAGATTACCAATGTCTTTGTTTATAAGTTCCATGATGATACGTTCCATGGCCTTGCAGACCAGGCTCGTTAGGCTAATGGGGCGGTAGTTCCTGGAGTCCGTGATGACTCCCCTTTTGTGGAGAGGGATAACCGTTGTTGTGCTCCATTCAGTGGGCACAAAACCTGGGTTGAGGCAATGACTGAATGTGGTGCTTAGGTGGGGTGCCAGTTCATTCTGTAGTTCATGTATAATGCAGCCTGGAATGTTTTCAGGTCCCATGGATGCTGTGTTCTTGGCTTTGGAGAGTGTGGTTTTTACCTGTGCAGCCGTGATTACAGGAACTTTGCATTCTTCCGGTATAGAAATGGGCCCTTTAGGGGGTGAGAGGGGGTAAAGTTAGCGCTGAACCTATCTGCCTGGATGTTTGCAATATCAGTTGGTTCTGTATATTTAGTGCCATTGGGATGTAACTCAGAGCAGATCTGAGTGTTGCCATTGAGATTCTGGACATAGCTACAGAATGCTTTGTGGTTGGTTTTAGAATCAGTGGAGATTTTGTTTTCGTAACTAGCTTTGGAGGATTTTATGAGTGATATCAGCTTTTTACTGAGGCTGACCAGGAGTTCCTCCAATCATACGATTTTACTCTTTTTTGCAACAGTTTCTTTCTTCTGTTGTAAAGTTTGTTTATGGCAGGGGACCACAAGATTGGCTTCCTTTTTTTGGAGGATAGCATCTTGGTTCTGTTAGGGATAGCACAATCCATGCACTCGTGGAAGTGCTTATAAAGTGCTTTTGTGTAGGATTCAGCAGTCGTACCTCTATTGTCCATCTGCATGTGTGTCATGAAGTTTGCCACTTCTGTCTTAAGATACGGGTTGATACCTAGCTGGTTGAGTCTGTCAATTATGCCTGAGTGGGAGATAGTGTAAAAAGCCTTGGCTAAGTCTAGGTAGGGTGTGTGCACAGATTTCCCCTCATCAAGAGCCTTGGTGACTGTCTTGAAGAAGTTCACCAGGTTTAACAGGCATGACCTCCCCTTGACAAATCCAAATTGAGTAGATTCAAGTGTCTGGAGGTTACCAATGTCTTTGTTGATAAGGTCCATGATGATTCTCTCCATGGCTTGCAGATAATGCTATTCAGGCTAATAGGTCTATAGTTTTTGGGGTCAGTGAAAGCACCACCTTTGTGCAAGGGGATAGCGGCGGCCTTTTTCCATTCAGCTGGGAGGAAATCAGTCCTTAGACTATGATTGAAAACAGTACCCAATGGCATTGCTAATTCTTGTTTGAGCCCATATAGGGTGCAGCCTGGGATGTTATCAGGTCCCATGGATGCTGTGCTTTTGACCTCAGACAGGGCATTCATGACCTGCACTTTAGAGATACAGGGTAGAGGACAGGTGGTAGGGATGTCTTGGGGTAAGTGTGGCGGGGAGGGTGGAGTGAAGTTTTCACAGAATCTGTTGGCTAACAGGTTAGCAATGTTCACAGGCTCTGTATATGTGGTATCATTAACTACCAATTCAGCACAAATCTGAGCCTTTACTTTTAGATTACGGATGTAACTACTGAACGCCTTATGGTTGTCCTTAGCTGAGGAAGCTAATTTGGATTCATAGTTAGCTTTCAAGGGCTTTATAAGGAGTCTCATTTGCTTGTTAAAGCTGAGGAGAGAGTTTTTCCAGTTTGGGGCTCGCTCCTTCTTACTCTAAGACAGCAATTTCTTCCTCTTATTATAAAGCCTATTAACGACAATTGTCCACCAAACAGGTTTGCTCTTCCTCAAGGAGATTGTTTTGGTCATATCAGGTATGGCCAATCTGGAGGTGTATTTATCTTTAATGAATATTAATACACCGCCTCCTTTAGTTTTCATTCCTTCAGTTTGTAGTCTGCATGTGTGGAAGGAGGTGTAGCCCAATATGGTTGGGGTGCTCTTCACAACCTTGAACCAGGTCTCTGTGACTGCACAAATGTCTATGTCTTCCAAGGTGAGAACTGCTTCCAGTGAATGCAGTTTCATGCTAAGACTCCAAGCGTTTAGAAGCAAAACCATGAGGTTGTTCTTAAAGTTCTTATGTTGGGAATTTTATCTTTGAGACACTGTCAAAAAAGGCACTATGGGGGTGGCAAGAGCCTTGGCCAGCAGCCATCCCAGGGGTGACAGATGAAGGCCATCTCTGGCAAAGCATCAAGGTCTGTCGATCATGTCATCCCAGGCTGACAGATAATGTATCTCCTTGGAATGACACCAGAAACTAAGCTAATTATTGAAGTTAATCATTTTCTGTTTGTATTGAGGCATTATACTAGGTGAAGGTACAATGCTGCTTAAGGCTATGGACATACCAGCCTGAGACACATAGTCCAAGAGCTAAATCATGTCTCTCTTCATATAGTCTAGAGAGGTACATTTCAAGTCATTCACACCAACATGAACAGAGTCATAACAGTACCTGCTGTTGAGACAGTTGAGTGCATGTGTGATATGGTGGATACTAGCACCTGAAAAACTAGCTTGAATGGTCAGGGTGTGTGTGTGTGATGATATGGGCAAGTGCCAGCATAGCCAGCTGGAGTTTTGTAAAGAATGACATGTCCTTTGAATAACAAACTAATTTATACTAATGTATACAAGATGGTTGTGCAACAATGTATTAGGATTGTATGTCATTTGTATAGTAAACTGATTTTGTACAGATGCTTGGACTGAAAATGTATTTGTGAGCTTTGCTTGTGTTGAAATGTATCAACAGTGCACCCTGCTGAAAAGAAGAGACATTTACATCTATTATTGTAGCTAAATTAAATGTATATGTTTTAATAGAGAATACTGGCACAGCAGAGGTTAACATTAAGAAAAATAAGGGAAATGTAAATGAGCTGTTAAACCCTTAAAAGTCACCCCACAGTGCTGAAAAGGACTGGAGATGTTGGGTCTGGGGAACAGCCTTTGTCCATTAGCTCAGTGAAAAGAGCGGAGGCTCCAGGCACTGCCATAAACATTTGGATGTGTATTGTGGCTGTCTGTGCTAACTTCCTGCCTGAGCTTCAAAGGGGAATACTGTGAGAACCTAGAGTCAGGTGACCCGATAAGGTCATTCTACCAGCCCTCTTGAAAATTCTATTTTAGATATTACAAAGAGAAATCACAGAGTATTGAATATTTTGTTTGGGAAGCCTGACTAGAAAGACCCTCACCCACAGCATCTTGCTTTGCAGTAGTAAGTAATTTAACTAAGAAACAGTAATTCTCTTAGATTCAGTCAGGAATATAGTGAAGCTTAGTTTAGATATTGTTTTTCTTTATTTGTCTCAGTCTGTCCATCGATGTTCTTTTCAATATTTCCTTGTGGTTTACTGTGAATATATATTCAGTATTTTCATGTACTTTTATTATTTATTATTAAATTTATTTAAAACTGTTATCGTGGCCAATCCTTGTAGAAAGTACTTAACCTTTGAGAGTGCTTCTACTTATTTGGTGACACTGTGTGGGCTACTCCTGAAGGCCAGCTGTCTTGGTGAACTACTACTATTTCTATTAGTATCACTATTACACAGTATAATTGGACACCCTTTGTTAAGGGCCTTACAGTAGCTGATTGTGAAGTGTCAGATGGCAGTGATAACTACCTTAAACTCTGGGCAGAAGGAGGCAGAGCAGATACATCTGTGACTGACTTTCCCAGGTGTGTGTGTGTGTGTGTGTGTGTGTGAAAAATCAAATCTCTCAGTGTGTGTGTGTGTGTGTGTGTGTGTGTGTGTGTGTGTGTGTGTGTGTGTGAGCTACGTGGGGCAGGGACATAAAGCACTGAATTAACAGAAAGGGTGCTGGAGGACTTGACTTGGAAACTCGGCTGAGGACCAAACCCTACAGCTGTACCAGTGGGGAGTCTTATTGGGGATCTGGAGCAACACAGATATAGAGACATTTAGACCTTGGGATGTGTGTTCCCTGTGTGCACTTAAGGGAAACTGTACTTGATGCAGAGAGGTCTGCATCTAGAAATACTGAGTGCATCCATTTGTTCTCCAAGTTTATGTCCCTCTCCAGTGTCAGTGGTGAGGATTCAGGCTCCTTGATTACTGCGCCAACATGGGGGCAGTATATATGGGTGGTCATCACATATTGGTAGCAGTGGTGGCCATCACATTTATTGGTTGACAGTGGTGGGATCATCACCTGCTCACACATTGTTGAGCAGCAATGTGAATATTGAACTCCTGTAGCCTGTAAGTAGTAGTCACTAAAGAAGGTGTTTGTAATCTCAAGCAGCCACAAGGTAGACATTCAGGGTTTCATATCACAATAATTTTATTTATTTACCTTTTGTTAGCTTAGTTAGTCAGGGAGAGCAGACAAGGATGTCAGCAGGGATTATGGTAAGCTGACAAGGAACCAATTGGCTGAGATGTGCCAAGCCAAATGACTGGGGTATGCCAACCTGACTAAAGGGGAAATGACTGTAGCCTTAATCACAGCTGCATCACAGACCAGCAACTTGGAAGACAACCAGACTGGCACTAAGGATGTACAGCTCTCAGAAACAGAACAGTTCAAATTTTCCTCAGAGGACTTAAAAATCCATCTGGAGTTAAAGAGACTTGAATCAGAAGAGTAAAGACAGCATTTGGAGGCTGAAGAAAAAGAGAGACTGAGTCATCTGAAAGCCAAAGAAAATGAGTGGTAGAGGCAACATGAAAAGGAAATGCTGACTCTACGCCAGGGTGATGGAGATAATGGGGAAGGGAGTAACCACACCCCAGAAGCAATAAAAGTCAGTAAACTTCTTCCTCAGTACCAAGAAGGTGATAATTTTGATAGTTTTATTCATAATTTTGAAAGAGAATGCAAACAGTATAATGTTGATAGAGGACTCTGGGTACAGCTCCTCACCCCCTTACTCCATGGTAAAGCTGTAACTGGTGCTTCTAAATTGTCTGATACTGACTGTTAAGATTACGAAAAAGTAAAGCACTGTTTATTACAAGGTTTTAAGTTAACACCTGAAGCTTACAGACAAGGGTTTTGTGAGCATAGACGTAAGGCAAATGAAAGTGTATATAATTATATTGCTGAACTAAGCACTTATTTTCACAGGTGAGCGAGTGGGTGTAAGGTCACCACTTTTCAAGGGCTGGCAGATGTTTTGGTGAGGGAGCAAGCCCTTAGCACTTTGCCTGAGAGCATCAGAATCTGGTTGGCAGACAGGGAATGCAACTCTGCTGATGAGTTGGGAGAAAAAAGGAGATCTACACCTAGCAAGCAGGGCATCACTGCACTGAAAAGGGATACCCAGTGCTGCACATGGATATAAGGGAACCCATGGTGGGCAACCTAAACTGCCCCAACAAAGTCTGCTAGTAACAGGGGAAGCCACTAGTTCAGGTACACGGCCAGATTCAAGGGTTAAATACTTTAAATGTAACCAGTGGGGCCATGTAGCATATGGATGTCTACAGAGCAAGGTGGGGAACAAAAGGTGGGAGAGCCAGCAAGTGGGAATAACAGAATGCCAGTGGTAAGTTGTCTGGAGACAACAGGGGTATCAAACTACCAGCAAATATTATATCTGATCTTGGTGGACGGAAAGCAGCCCACTGCTAAGAGAGACACAGCCTCTGATATAACCACTGTGAAGTCTACAGTGGTTAAAGAGGAGCAGTACTTGCAGAGGGATCCCATCCCATTCCAGATGCCTTCAGCCAGGTTTCACATTTACTGGGAGAGTGGAAAAGGAAGCAAGCAAGCAGGTATGTTTGAGAATATCCAGGTAGATGTCTTGATAAGGAAAGGTTTTGATAATGCAGTACCTTGCGTGCAAGCAGTGACATGGAGACAGGCATGTGGGTTTGGTAACCTGGGGAGACCCAGACAGACCACATACTTGAAGCCAGGACTGGTGATTTGGATACTTCAGGGAGAGAGCTACCCTGTAGCAGTGAGACTGAAGGTGAACCACAGCTGCTTGTGGGTACTGACGTTCCCTTGGACACAGTGACTGCAAAGGCAGAGGTGATTAGTAAAACCCAGGCTGACAGTGAGGCACCGCTGTCAGAGGATACCAGACCTCCTGTGGAGGGGGAGCCGGGAAGAGTTACAAAGAGAGAGTTGAGACAGGCTCAGCTCTCAGACCCTACATTACAAGGTTGAGGGAAGTAGTTAGGGAAGTACCTGATTCTCAAGGAAAAGGGGATTCTGTATACTGGAACAAAGGGTTACTGTATAGAGAGTGGACCGCTTGAGGCAGGGCTAGAAGGTGAGGTAATACAGCAGTTGGTAGTGCCCACAGCCTACCTCTGGCACTTCTAGCCATAGCCCATGACATTCCCTTTGCAGGTCATACGTATGGGCATAAAGTGTACCAAGATATGTATTATGCAAAACTGTTACTGGGTCAGGGATTGCCAGGGATGTAACAGGGTACAGCAGGACATGTGAGCAGTGCCAAAAAGTAGGCAAGGCAGGAGACAAAGTCAAAACTCCTTTGATGCATTTGCCTGTGATTGAGGAGCCATTTCAGAGGGTAGCTATGGATATTGTGCAGCTGCTGAGTACCCCAAGTTCCACAGGGAAGAAATATATCCTAGTGGTAGTAGATTATGCTACTAGATACTCTGAGGCGGTGGCTCTGTCCTCTATCAAGGCAGAGAAAGTGGCAAATGCTTTGCTAGAGATTTTCAGCAGGGTAGGTTTCCCAAGAGAAATACTGACTGACAGAGGTGCCAATTTCATGTCAGACCTGCTGGCTTGTCTGTGGGAGCACTGTGGGGCAAAGCATCTGAAGACTGTAGAGAGTGGGGTTGACCATTAAGCCCAGTAAGTGTCAGGTGGTTGTGGCAGAGGACTCCTACCTGGGACACAGAGTGGGGAGTGGTAAGATTAGGTCAGAACCTGCCAAAGTGGAAGCCATTCATGCATGGCCTGCCCCTGTTACCAAAAGCAGATGAGGGCATTCTTAGGGACAGTGGGGTACTACAGAAAGTTGGTCCCCAATTATAATACCACAGCTGCTCCCCTCAAAGACCTGACAAGAAAAAAACAGGCTAGATACGGTAGTGTGGACTCCAGCATGTGAGCATGCATTCCAGAAGCTTAAAGGAGCTTTGGGAAGATCCCCTGTGTTAGCCAATCCATATTATAGCAAATAATTTGTTGTGCATGTGGATGCTTCAAACCATGGGGTGGGGGCTGTACTTAGCCAGGCTTCTTCAGAGGGAGAAGAGCACCCAGTGGTATACTTCAACCACAGACTCCGACCCAGTCAGGAATGCTATGCAGCTGTAGAAAAGGAATGTCTAGTCATAGTATAGGCACTGCAGAAACTTCAGCCTTATCCATATGGAAGGAAATTCACTGTAGTTACAGATCACAATCCCTTAACATGGCTACACAGAGCCAGCCAACAAAATACCAAGTTACTAAAATGGAGCTTAGGACTGCAGGCATATGACATGACAGTACAACATCACAATGGGGTTAGCAATGCCAACGCAGACTGGATTTCAAGACAGGGAATGGTTTAACATATTCCCAGATACGCTTATTTCTCTTAAGCCATGTTTCTCAAGGGTCACTTGAAAAACTAACTTGAGTGTTAGAGGGGATGTGATGATATGGGCAAGTACCAGCATTGCCAGCTGGAATTTTTGTAAATAATGCTATGTCCTTTAAATATCAAACTGATTTATACACAATGCTTGTGTTACAAATGTATTAGAATTATATGCCATTTGTATAGCAAACTGATTTTGTACAGATGCTTGGGCTGAAAATGTATTTGTGAGCTCTGCTTGTTTTGAAATGTATCAGGAGTGCACCCTACTGAAATGAAGAGAAATGTACATGTATTATTGTAGCTAAATTAAATGTATACATTTTAATAAAGGATACTGGCACAGCAGAGGGTTAACATTAAGAAAAATAAGGGAAATGTAAATGAGCTGTTTACCCCTTAAAAGTCACCCCACAGTGCTGAATGGGACCGGAGATGTTGGGTCTGGGGAAGAGCCTTTGTCCATTAGCTCAGTGAAAAGAGGGGAGGCTCCAGGCACTGCCATAAACATTTGGATGTGTATTGTGTCCATCTGTGCTAATTTAGTGTTTCAGCTTCAAAGGGGAATAATGTGAGAACCTACAGTCAGGTGACCAGATGAGGTCATTCTGCCAGCCCTCATGGAAATTATGTTTTAGATATTACAAAGAGAAATCACAGAGTACTGAGTATTCTACTTGGGAAGCATGACTAAAAAGACCCTCACCCATAGCATCTTGCCTTGCAGTAGTAAGTAATATAACTAGGGAACAGTAATTATCTTGGATTTCATCAGGAATAAAGTGAAGCTTAGTTTAGATATTGTTTTTCTTTAGTTGTCTGAGTCTGTCCATCAATGTTCTTTTCAGTATTTCCTGTGATCTGAACTCTGTGGTTTACTGTGAATATATATTCAGTATTTTCATGTACTTTAATTATTTATTATTAAATATATTTAAAAATTTTATTGTGGCTGATCCTTGCAAAAAGTACTTAACCTTTGAGAGTGCTTCTATTTATTTGGTGACACTGTGTGGACCACTCCTGAAGGCCTAGCTGTCTTTGTGGACTACTACCATTTGGATTAGTATTAATATTACACAGTATAATAGGACATCCTTTGTTAAGGGCCTTAGAGTAGCTGACTGTGAAGTGTCTGGTGGCAGTGATAACTAGCTTACACCCTGGGTAGAAGGGGTCACAGCAGGTACATCTGTGACAGCTTTTCCCAAGTGTGTGTGTGTGTGTGTGTGTGTGTGTGTGTGTGTGTGTGTGTGTAAAATCAAATATCCCAGTGTGTGTGTGTGTGTGTGTGTGTGTGTGTGTGTGTGTGTGTGTGTGTGTGTGTGTGTGTGTGTGTGTGTCAGCTACTTGGGGCAGGGACACAAAGCACTGGGTTCACAGAGAGAGTGCTGGAGGATTTGGCTTGGACACTCAGCTGAAGACCTAACCCTACAGCTGTACCACTATAGAGTCTTATTGAGGATCTAGAGGGAGACAGATATAGAGACATCCAGACCTTGGGCTGAGTGTGTTCCCTGTGTGCTGTTAAGGGAAATTATACTTGATGCAGACAGGTCTGCATCTGGAAATACTGAGTGTATCCAGTTGTACTCCAAGTGCACGTCCCTCTCCAGTGTCAGTGGTGAGGATTCAGCCTCCTTAATTACTGGCCCAGCATGGGGATGCACATATTGGTCATCATCACATATTGGTAGCAGTGGTGGGCCTCACACCCCTCCACAGGGATGGCTCGGCAACAGGCCGGGGTAAATATAGACCTATAGGTTTAACCGGGCTCATCTGTAAGGCAATGGAACGAATCATCACAGACTTCATAAATAAGGATATAGGTGACTTCAAACCCTGGATTCATCCCAGTTAGGTTTTACAAAGGGCAGGTCATGTCTGTTAAACCTGGTGGACTTCTTCAAGAATGTGACTAGATCCACAGAGGAGGGCAAAGCCGTGCACCCAGCCTATCTTGACTTGGCCAAGGCCTTCGACACTATCCCACATTCGGGCATCATTGACAAACTAACCCAGTTGAATATCAACCCCTATGTTGTCAGGTGGTTTGCAAACTAGCTCACAGATCAACAACATTCAAAGTGGAAGATTTTACCTTGACCAGCAGTTCTGTCACCAGTGGGGTCTCACAAGGGTCAGTGCTGGGCCTCCTTTTGTTTGGCATATACTTCTCAGAAGTTCAGGCCAAAACAGATGGGCTGTGGCTAACCAAATTTGTGGATGACTGCAAATTAGGTGCTATCAATGAATCCCCCAGTGACTTCAGCGTACTTCAAAAGGGGCTTACACAGACCGATAATTGATGCCAAAGCCATGGTCTTAAACTAAATGCTAAAAAAATGCATCATCATTCCCTTCAGTAAAACCGATGTTCCTGCTGATTATAAAATAGAGAAAATACCCTAAGTACAAATTCAGTAGTGAGAGACCTGGGAATACAAGTTGACTGTGACCTCAACTTTAACCATCATCTGTCTACCATGGTGGGGAAGGCATTCTACGTCGCTCATCTGATTAGCAAAGGCATTGCCTCGAGAGCAAAAGAGGTTATAAATTCCCCTGTACACATCCTTCATCAGGCCTGTTATTGAATATAATGCTCTCTTTAGTATGTACCATACCAGACACCTACAGCAACTTGAGAGACTTCAGAGATTTCTATGTAAGAAAATTCAGGGTCTTCAGCACATGTCTTTTATGGACAGACTGAAGTCATTGTTGCTGTACTCAGTAGCATACAGGCTACTTAGAGGTGACTTATGTCTGGTTTACAGGGCTATCTCTGATCCATATCTAATGGAAATGCTGCACATCTGTAACTCAAATGGGACTAGAGTCACCTGTTCCAGGGACCTCAATCTAGTGCGACATAAACAAGACCTGCTGGAGAGACAGATACGTCTCTCAGAGGTTGCTACTCCTCTGGAATAGGCTCCCAATCCATATCAAGGAGAGCACCTCCATGACCCTGTTTAAACACAACCTTGATGAATGGAAGGGAAACTATAAATTTCTGCTGGGGATTGCCCTGGCTTCTCTCCTGGACATGGGTAGTTCTTGCTACAAAAACCTTGGACATAGATGATATCTCTCATCTAGTATCATATTGGAATTTAACAGCTAGGCTTATAAAGACTCTCAGGTAAATAGCCTAGTAACATCCTATGAACCTAAGAGACAGCCAGACCAGAACAAGTACCCATGCTGTAACCAAGGGGAAAAGCACCAAAAGTGGTAAGCATTGCAGGAATAAGCTGGTCGAATGGTAAATTGTCCCTGAGTGTTCACAAGCAAGAAACATACACTCACACCACTTTCCTCAGCCACTTAGTTTATAGAAAATAAACATAGAACAGAATTTCCCTGTTAGTACTCTTCAAGTACTTACACACACATTGACAAAATCAAAATGGCAGGTAGGTTATTACTTATTAAGCATAAATAGTAGACTGACAGACAGCTTCCAACTTGTTTCTCAATAAACTTTTCTGTAACCTAAATTTT